>NC_052639.1:20214001-20491617 GCF_016161935.1 Mauremys reevesii
AGCAGATTACTTAACAAATAACCAAAAACTCAAACTAAAGCAACATACTATCTGGATAGAATTTGAATTAGCAGTTTCTCACCCTGACTGATGATACAAGCAGTCCACCAAGTTTCCATACACAAGCTAAAAATCCCTTTACCCTGGGACCAGCAGTTCCCCCAGTTCAGTCTTTCTTCCTCAGGTGTTTCCAGGAGTTCTCTTGTGTGGGGAATGAGGCCAAGAAATGATGTCACACTCCACCTTATGTAGCTTTTCCATATTGCGGGAACCATTTGTTCCAAACTTGTTTCCCCGTCCAGTTTGTGGAAAAATACAGGTACCAAAATGGAGTTCGTTGTCATGTGGTCTGCTCACATGCCCTTGCATGCCCTGCTGAGTCATAGTAGCCATGGCTCATAGGCTAGCTGAAAAATTCACAAGAGGGCTAAGCTCTTCCACGGTCCATTGTCTTTCTTGATGAGCCATGAACACTGTCTGGCTTCTTTGTTGTACCTGAAAGGCTTGTTGTGAGTGTTACCCAGAGTAAACACATTTGAAATACAGATACAGAGTCAATATCCATAACTTCAGTTACGAACATGATACATGCACACAAATAGGACAGTCATATTCAACAAATCATAACTTTTCCAATGACACTGAACATGACACATCTTGCACAAAATGCAACATAATTATGTTCTAATCATTTTATAATCATACCACTATGCTGAATGTGTGGTGTAGTGTCAGGGCCTAATTTCAAGGCACAGGAGTTGGGAATGGAACTTCCACTCTTTGTGGAACAGGAAATAACCCTCCAGCCAGGGCTGGGAAAACTTCCCGGACTCCCAGTGCTGGAGCCTGAATCTTCTGACACTTCATTAGTTACCACGAACCCCAATCTTTGTGGCAACTGCAAACTTTATCAATGATGATTTTATATTCTCTTCTAGGTCATTGATAAGAATGTTAAATAGCACAGGGCCAAAACCAATCCTTGTGGGAACCCTCTAGAAAGAAATCTACTCAAGCATGGTTCCCCATTTACAATCATAGTTTTTAATCTGTTTAATGTATGCTGTGTTTATTTTGTATCTTTCTAGTTTTCTAGTCAAAATATTGTGCTGAACCAAGTCATATGCCTTACAGAAGCCTAGGTAATGTTTTCACCTCTCAGCTCATCAATACTATTAGCTGCAACCAAACTTTTGATCTCACCCAATAAGGATATCCAGTTAGTTTGATTGGATCTGTTGTCTCTGAACCTTTGTTAATTGGTACTAATTATATTACCCTCCTTTACCTCTTTATTAATTAAATCCATATTCGCTGCTCTATTATCTTGCCCAGTATCGGACTAACACGCTTGTAATTAGCTGGGTCATCTCTTTTACACTTTTTAAATATTGGCACAGCATTAGCTTTATTCCATTCTTCTGGAATTTCCCCATTGGTCCAAGTCCTAATTAAAATCAACATTAACAGTCCTCCACCAGGTCTTTCAAAACTCTTAATACAAGTTATCTGGACCTGCTTATTTAAACATGTCTAACTGTAATAGCTTCTCTTATCATCCTCGTGAGTTATTGTTGGGATGGAAAGACTGTCGTTGTCAACGTCTTATATGATTACATCATCTGTTTTTCTCCAACTCCAGGAGTGAAATATTTATTGAACACTTTTACCTCTTCTGTATTATTTTTGATAATTCTGCCATTTCCATCTAGTAATTTACCACTACCATTGTTAGGGATTAATTTTGTACTTAATATACTTTTAAAACTTCCTTCTTATTTTCATTAAGTGGTCATTGATTCCTGATAGCTTCCCTTACCAATTTTCTACAATTCTGACTTTCTAACTTATATTCTTTACTGTTGACTTCCCCTTTCTTCCATATATTTTCTTTGGAGATTCCTACCAGGGAGCCACCAGCAGGGTCCAGAGACAGCCCCATCTCCTATATCAAGCCCTGGCTAGTAGCTATGTGATAAATGTGATGACTCTGCCTCTGTCTGTCAGCTGGGAGACACAAAGGTTCTCTCTTTCCACCCTCTAATGCCTCCTGGCTGCTCTAAGCAAGGTGGGGTGGGACTCTGTTAACATGTGCCTCCTGGAGCTCCCATTTACCTGGTGCTGCTATTCCGTGAATAGTGGGGTTGTGAGTGGGGCAGCAGGTACTGAGTGTTGGACTCTTGCTCTTTCAGGGGCCAGTGACCTTCGAGGAGGTGGCTGTGTATTTCACCAGGGAAGAGTGGGTTCTGCTGGACCCCACTCAGAGAGCCCTCTACAGGGATGTCATGCAGGAGAACTATGAGACGGTGGTCTTGCTGGGTAAGGAGTCCTGTCGCCTGGGTTATTAGAAGCTTTGGGGTCTCTAAAGAACCTGAGTAGTAATAACTGTATACCTTTATTCATCATACAAGTTTTGCAGGTTTTCTTGCTCCCCTTTTTTTGCCTTATCTCCCACACGCTAGTATCATTTTTGGACATATGCCTTTTTGGTGCCGTCAGTCATTTTAAAATTGGATTTAATATATCCTTATTGGCTATATTAATCACTGTAGCTTTCATGCCTTTTCCCTCATTTTAAGAGGAAAATATGCCTCCTGTAGAATTCTAAATTGAGTAAATATGTGTATGACTCATGCATGGTTTGTGTGACAGTGAGATGAGCTCTTTTAGGAGGCGTGTAATGTTGCCATTCAGGATCCCATGGGTGAAGGGATAAGAGAGTCGTGGGAGGGGAGAAGAGGGGAGTAGATAATTCTGGGGTGCCAGGACATGGGGAGGGTGTGTGCAGGGTTAGAGCTAAGAAGCAGCAGGGAGGTAGGAGGTAGTGAGAGATGAGGAGAAAATACAAGAAGCTCCCAAGGTGCCGGGAAGTGGTGCCGGCTGAGAGTAATGGGAAGAAGGGAGGAGTGTGGAGGAAGGGCACCTGGGAAGTGGGCTGGGTGGGTCATTGGGAGGGAGGAGAGGTTTGAAAATCTAGAGGTGTGGGGGATCCCAGACCTTTAACCCTCAATCCCTACTGAAGCCTTGTTGCTTTAGAGCCTACACTCCAGTTTTATTTCTGTTCAGTTTCACTTCTTTTACATTTCCCCAAATATCATTATTTTAACATTTGACCTCCCTCTCCCTCATAACCCCTCTCCCCATATAACCTCCCCATGTCTATGCTCAGTGACCCTGGCCACTGATCCTGAGTCCTTGCTGCATTCCTCCCTGTGACGATGCGGTTCTGGCGGGACCCAGCGGAGAGTGCCAAATCAGGACCAATTGCTCAAACAGGGCAGTCACAGCCCTAGGCTGGGGTTTTCCACCTCTAAGGCAAACCAAACCAGCCAGACAAGAGGACTTTGGTTTCACCCCACTGGCTAACCACAAGTCACACAAGCAATTCCCTTAGACACTCCAGTCTCCCAGTATCACCACCAGTGCCACTCGTCCTGGGGATGAATGGTTATGAAAACCAACACCCAATAAAGAAAACGGTTCTCTCTATCCCAAAGGACCAAGCCCCAGACCCAGGTCAATATAGACATCAGATCTTACCCACAAATCACACTGTTGCCAATCCTTTAGAATCTAAAATCTAAAGGTTTATTCATAAAGGAAAAAGGTAGAGATGAGAGCTAGAATTGGTTAAATGGAATCAATTACATTCAGTAATGGCAAAGTTCTTAGTTCAGGCTTGTAGCAGTGATGGCATAAACTGCAGGTTCAAATCAAGTCTCTGGAGTACATCCCCGCTGGGATGGGTCATCAGTCCTTTGTGCAGAGCTTCAGTTTGTAGCAAAGTCCTCCAGAGGTGAAGCAGGATTGTAGACCAGATGGAGATGAGGCATCAGCCTTAGATAGGCTTTTCCAGGTGTAAGAACCTCTTTGTCCTTACTGTGGAAAATTACAGCAAAATGGAGTCTGGAGTCACATGGGCCAGTCCTGCATACTTTGCTGAGTCACAAGGCGTGTCTGCCTTCTCTCCATGGGTCAATTGTGTAGCTGATGGTCCTTAATGGGCCATCAAGCAAGCTGGGCAGAGCTAACACCAACTTGTCTGGGATGTTTCCCAGAAGCACAGCACCAACTTGAAATACAGACAGTATAGAGCCAATATACATAACTTCAACTAAAAATGATACATGCACACAGACAGCATAGTCATAACCAGCAACCCATAACCTGGTCTTAGACACCTTATATGACCCCCTTTATCTAAGATTTGGTGCCACTACAGGACCTTGGTTACAAACCATGTTCTATATGGTCCCAGTTTATACCAATAACGTCACACTCCCTCCATAGCAGGCCGCTACCCAGACACAAATGGGCACTTTGTTGATGATGTCACTGGGTGGTTGTGTAGCCCATACAATTGTTACACCTATAAGATTACATATTCCAGCCCTTCACACCACTCAGGCTTATCTCTATACACCCATACAGTCTGTTCCCCAGTGTTCCCTTCCCAGCTCTGATGCTGCAGGCATTTACCCCGTCCGCCGTCCGAGCCGTGCCTGTGGCCCTGGTCCTGTGCCCCCCACTTAATAAACATGATTCCAATTTCCCTTCCCCCTCCTGTTTGACCCCAGTTTATATAGTCATATTGCCAGCTACACCTAGCATGATTGATTGTACAGAAGAGAGAAACAATTAGAGAACCAGACAGATAAACAACAGAAAAGTGAGGGCCATAAAGATAGAACAATACAGAAATGAGAGTTTTGCAGTCAGAGCCATTGATAAGTGATTTCTTGCCAGACAGGATGCTGTCAAACTAAGTTTCTTTTATCCATCTTAAGATCTGTTTCTTTATCTGGTGGTGATGGGCATCATACAGACAGGATCGTCTTCCTAACAGACTAATAGCACCTTATTTCAGTGTGACTGGTTTGGGATGAGAGGATGTGACCCTTCGCTTCCCAGCTAATGGCTGCCCCTGCTGCTTAGCCAAAGTCCTTAGCCTAAGAAAAAGGCCTCAGACTATCCTAGTGAGAAGACCCATACACAGGCAGACTGAGATTTTAAAGTGCTCTCAGATGAGCTCCAGACCAACAAGTATGCACAGTAATTATTCAGCCAGTATTGTAGGAGAACTGCAATGTTAGAGAGAATCATGAACTGCTCAGAGACAATTAATGCAGAGAAGCAGCAAAATCCATCAAACATATAAGTGGTTATGACTTATTTACTTGGTCTTAAAAGAGAACAACAAGGACCTGAGTCTGCTCCCTGTCAATAACCCCCTGCTCAGCCAATCAGGGTAGAGACTGAGGAGGGGAGGCTGAGGTCTCACCAGAGAGCTAAAGGATGGCCCAGGTCACTGGCGGGGATCACTGCCCCAGCACTACTGCAGCCCCTCAGTTTGGGGTGGACCTCCCAAAGTGAGAGCTGCCGAGCACTCCCCATAACACACACACACACACACACACACACACACACACACACACACCCTCTCCTGGGGTTAGGAGGAACAGGAGAAAGGAGAAAAGAAGCAAGAGAGGAAGAGAAAGGAGGGATGGATGGAGGTAAGGTGAAACAAAAAGGACAAACCCTAATGTCCTCAGTGATTCTAAGGGACAAGATCCCAGGTTTGGAATAAAATTCTGCCTCCTTAAGATCATGTTTTCCATGAATTCAACTGTCACCAGATGGATCAGACTGAACAGTTTCAAACCTCGAGGAGGCTCTAACCCTCTAAACAGGGTCGGCTGTTTTCAAGTAAAATCACTAAAAGGGAAGGAGAAAACTCGAAAGAGGTTCCTCCTGGCTCTCAGGTACGTGAACCGCAATATTCCCCAGTCCTCAAAGAGACCTGGAGAAGGAGACTTGCTGAAGCAAAGCCACAGGGTCTCTGAGGTTTCCCTGGCCCCTCGCCCCTGTCCTGCCTGGCTGATGTCAGCATCTCTCTGTGAGGTCACCACCTTCCCACAACCTTTGGCCAATAGTCTGAGCCCCTGCAAAAGGCCTTTGTGATGTCACTGCCACACCCCTCCCTTGCTGGGCTAATGTCCTGCCCCTGGCCAGGCACTTTGAAGGTTTGAGCTACTCCCTGTGGATCACCCCACTCAAGGAGCATTCGTTCTAGGAAGCAAGCCGGCTAGACAGGAAAACATCAGACGCTGCTGCTCCCAATGCTACATTCAGTTTTAAAGAAATTAGTCAACTTTATTGCCAGAAGAGACCATTAGAGCATCTAATCTGACCCCTGCATATCACAGGCCTCCTGTATGACACACTAGCTACTTTTGGGGTAAACACATTCAAGAAAGGCATCTAGTCTTCATGAAATGACGTCATGAGACGGAGAATCCACCACTTTCCTTGGTAGCTTGTTCCTGTGGTGAATCATCCTCGCTGTTGAATATTTGTGCCTTAATTGTAATATGAATTTGTCTCTTTCCACCTTCCCGCCATTGGGTTTTTTTATGGCTTTGTCTGCTACATTAAAGAGCCCTTTAATAGCCAATCTTTCCTCTCCAGTAAGGCACTTCAACATTTCAATGAAGTGACCTTTCAATCTTCTTTTGAGAAGCTAAACTGGTTGAGCTCTTTCAATAGCTCATTAGAAGGCATTTTTCTCCAGCCCTCAGAACATTTGGTGGCTCTTTGCTGCCTCAACTCCAATTTCACACCATCTTTTTCAAATGAGGACACCAAAACTGGAGGCAGTGTTCCAGTATCAGTCTCACTGATACCATGTCACCTCCTGTGACGTTATTGACATAATCTGTAACTGTATAGATCACCGTTGCCACCACTGTTCTATATTTGCAGCCAATATTGTATAAAGGTGGTCACATAAAGGGTCTATGGAGAGGTTATGATTGGCTGATTATAATTATGCTATCTCTAGATAGCCCTCTTGTGAATTTTTCAGCTAGCCTATGAGCCATGGCTACTATGACTCAGCAGGGCATGCAAGGGCATGTGAGCAGACCACATGACAATGAACTCCTTTTTTGTACCTGTATTTTTCCACAAACTGGACTGGGAAACAAGTTTGGAACAAATGGTTCCCGCAATATGGAAAAGCTACATAAGGTGGAGTGTGACATCATTTCTTGGCCTCATTCCCCACACAAGAGAACTCCTGGAAACACCTGAGGAAGAAAGACTGAACTGGGAACTGCTGGTCCCAGGGTAAAGGGATGTTTAGCTTGTGTATGGAAACTTGGTGGACTGCTTGTATCATCAGTCAGGGTGAGAAACTGCTAATTCAATTTCTATCCAGCTCGTATGTTCAGCTTAGTGTGAGTTTTGGTTATTTGTTAAGTAATCTGCTTTGATCTGTTTGCTACCACTTATGGCTGGGAAATTGGCTTTTGTCTTCTATCTGTCTTTGAGTGGCTTAGGTAAAGCACTCAGGTAGCTTAGTTGGATGTGTGGTGCCACCTGCTGTCCTGTTGGGTAATAACAGGGCCTGGAGGCTGGCAGTGTGAGAAGGGCCAACCCAGTTTGAGGTTAGAGGGACAGTGTTTCCCAGAAGCCCCCCAGACTGCACCCCCAGGGTGACAGCCCATCACACCCTAGAGTACACAAGTCTCAGCAGGTTTGTCACATCCTTTCCCCTCCCATTCCACACCCTAGACAGTTCCTGCCTCCCACTACCTCTAGCAGCTCCCGCCCTCCTATACATTTACTTCTCCTCTCCCTCAAGCAGAACCCACCACCAGCTCCTGATAATCCCTTACCTGAGCCAGCTCCATTGCAGCCGTTTCCTTCCTGCTGGGAGGAGGGGATGATTTGGGGCGAAAGGTGGACATTATTCTGTAGCCTGCCAGGGCAAGAAGGGCAATGTGAGAGAATTCAGACAGGGTTTCTGTCCTTTCCACATGTCAATTCCCCAGCATTTTCCCTGGTAATGGACATTCTAGGTTCTGCCACACTGTGTAGCACAAAATGACCTTATTCCAGTACAGGCCTAGCCCCTCCCACCAGGGTGTAACCCTCCTAGACATAGTGAAACCCTCCCAGTAGCAGAGTCTCTCTGTTACACTTATACCGTTGTAGATGATACCATGCTTGGAGGGGCTGCAAGTGCTTTGGAGGCTAGAATTACAATTCAAAATGATCTGGACAAACTGGAGAATATAGGATGAAATTCAATGAGGACAAATCCAAAGTACTCCACTTAGGAAGGAACAATCTGTTGCACACATACAAGACAGGAAATGACTGCCTAGGAAGGAGCACAGGAGAAACGGATCTGGGAGAGTCAGTGGATCACAAGCTAAATATGAGTCAACAGTGTTACACTGTTGGAAAAAACCAAGTATAATCCTGAGATGTATTAGCAGGAGTATTGTAAGCAAGACATGAGAAGTAATTCTTCCGCTCTACTCTGCACTGATTAGGCCTCAACTGGAGTAATGTGTCCAGTTCTGGGTGCCACATTTCAGGAAAGATGTGGAAAAATTGGAGAAAGTCAGAGAAGAGCAATAAAAATGATTAAAGGTCTAGAAAACATCACCTATGAGGAAGACTGAAAAAATTGTGTTTGTTTAGTCAGGAGAAGATATGATCAGCTTTCAAGTACATAAAGTTCATTTCAAGGAGGAAGGAGAAACATTGTTCTTAACCTCTGAGGACAGGACAAGAAGCAATGGGCTTAAATTGCAGCAAGGAAGGTTTAGGTTGGACATTAGGAAAAACTCCTGTCAGGGTGGTTAAGAACTGGAATAAATTGCCTAGGAGGTTGTGGAATCTCCATCATTGGGGATTTTTAAGAGCAGGCTGGACAAATACCTCTCAGGGATGGTCTAGATCAGGGTGGCCAACATGTGGCTCTTTAGAATTTATCTGCGGCTCCTTGTACAGGCACCAACTCCGGGGCTGGTGCTACAGGCACCAACTTTCCAATGTGCTGGGTGTGCTCACTACTCAGCTACAGGCCCTGCCCCCACTCCACCCCTTCCCACCCCCTTCCCTGAGCCTGCAGTGCCCACGCTCCATCCCCCCCCTCCCCCCCACCCAGTGTCTTGCATAGCATGAGCAGCTGATCGGGAGTGCGAGGAGGGGGGGTGCTGATTAGTGTGGCTTCCCATGGGTGGGAGGCACTGGGAGCAGGGGGTGGGAGCTGATGATTCTTTAGCAATGTATATTGGTTAATTCTGGCTCTTTCTCAGGCTCAGGTTGGCCACTCCTGGTCTAGATAATACTTCATCCTGCCTTGAGTGCCCTGTCATTGTCCCCAAGGCAGCTCTCTCAGATTAACTAAGTTATTTGACGCTCCAGCCTTTACACAGTCTCTCCTGGGAGTGCCCCTTTCATGGGCTGGGCCTAGTTTTAGCTTTTGGGAAGCGTGACCCTGGGGGCTCTGAGATTGGGCCTTCTTGCCTCAGCACACCTTGTTTCTTTCTGTGGCTCCCCAGTGAGTCCAAATGAGTAGATACTCCTCATACAGACTGTGAACATAAGAATGTGTTTTGTGTTTAGACTTTATTGAATACTTGTAAGTTGCTGCCTGAGTTAACATCTGACTAGTTGCATTGTGAGCCTCTGTGGCTCTGTAAATCACCAAACAGAAGAGAGACTTTACCAATGTGAAGTGCTGATTGGCAACAGAATGCCTGGCAGGAAAGGTCCATCAACACCAGAGAGACTATTATGGGATGTTAACAAAGACACAAGACTGTTGTTGTGCTCTTCACTTCCCAGTAGCTAAGTTTCCTGCACAGACCACATGGTTGGAATGGGATGACAAACCCCATAGAGAAGGACCGGATGGTCTGTATGCTGCCTGGACTGGGGGGGGGGGGGGGGGCAACGTTTCTAGGCATAAGCAAGAGATCCCCAGCTGCTTAGCCTGAGTTAGTCCTAAAGAATATGTAGAGCTTTCTTATTACAGAAGCTTCTATTACCTTTGAAATTTAAGACTGCAACTCATCTGCATCTATAGGATTACCTGCTTTAACTTTGTTAACAACTCTCGTTTCCTTTTAAATAAGTCTTAATACAGGTTATGACAGGACTGGCTACAAGTGTCTTTGTTGGAAGATCTAAGATTTAATTGACCTAAGGAAGTGACGGGTCCTTTGGGACTGGCAGTAACTTGAACATTGCTGTGATTCATGCTGTAAGGCAGTGGTTCTCAACCAGGGCCCCCCTGGGGGGCCGTGAGCAGCTTTCAGGGGGCTGCCAAGCAAAGCCGGCATTAGACTCACTGAGTCCCAGGGCAGAAAGCTGAAGTCCCAGCGCAGGGGGCTGAAGTCCAGGGCCCTGAGCCCCATCAACAGGGCTGAAGTCAAAGCCTAAGCAATGTAGCTTTGCGGGGGCCCCTGTGGCATGGGGCCGCAGGCAGTTGCCCTGCTTGCTACCCCTAACGCCAGCCCTGGATTTTATATGCAGAAAACCAGTTATTGTGGCCCACATGGGCAGTGGAGTTTTATAGCGTGTGTGGGGGTGGGGGGCTCCGAAAGAACAAGGTTGGGAACCCCTGGAGTAAGGGACCACCTGTCACAAAGGTGAGCTCACCTGCGTGGTGAGATATATGGGATCACCCAAGAGGACTGTCTGTGATTCCATGTTAATGCTGTTACAATGCCTGAAGCGTTTACACTGGATACTTGGTTGGTGAAATCTCCATACAGACCTCACACCCAATTTGGGGTTTGTGCCCTGCTTCTCACCAGTCTGCCTGAGGCTGGTGCTAGTGCTCTCGAGTCACTGAAGACAGTGTTACAGAGAGAGGAGCTGTGACTTCCCCAAGGTCACCAAACAGGTCCATGACAGAGCCAGGAACAGATCCTGTTAACTCCCGAGCCCCGTCAATCGCAGCTTGGAAAGGTCCCCAGTGCACACTGTAGGAAGAGGTGTGCAGGGATTGCAAATGAGCTGCTCTGCCAAGACAGCCTGCACATCCATGGACAAACCACCTCGCTGGGGGTGTGTCCCCTGGGTCAGGAGAAGTCAGTGTCCAGTCCTGTGGGGCTGTGCTCCTGGCTCATACCTCCAGCACTCACTGCTGCCCCTCCGTTACCAGCTGCACCGTTCAGTGAGCCTCAGGCCTCAGGGAGGTCACAGCCCCTCTCCCCACCCCAAACCTTCAAACTGGGACATGGTGCACCAGTGCCAGAGTGCACTAGTGTAAATTCTGTCTACACCAAGGGTTTGCACCAGTGCCTAAAACAGCAGTGTGGCAGAGACCTTCAGAAACAGCAGTACGGTGGCACTAGAACCTATTTCTAGCTCGCTCACAGACAGCCTGGGTGACCTTGGACACGTCAATGTTTCTCCTCCCAACTTTAGTCTTTTTATCCAACTGCCCACTCACTGGGGTCTCCTCTCTCTCTCCAGAGCTGCTCACCACTAAAATCTGTGTGGGTGTCCCCAGAGCTAAGGCAGTTCAGCTCTGGAACAGTCTTACAAGGGGGCTGGGGAGTCTCTTTCCCTGGTAGTTTTTAAGAACAAATAGGACAAAGCTCTGTCATAGATAATCTACATATACTTGTTCCTGCCTCAGCAGAGAAAGCTGGACTTGATGACATCTTGAGGTCCTATCTAGCCCTACATTTCTAGGATGCTATGCAATATATACATATAAAAACACAACATACAGAATAAAACTCACCACAACATAGTGTCAGGAAAATTCAGGGGGAAAAAAAACACAACCTACACTCCACAGCATAAAATGACAATACAAAGGAAAAGAAAGCAACACGATGCGAACTATGACATCCTAGGACAAAAGTACACAATGGAAAACAAGCTGAGGCAAAACAATTCACCATAAAACTGCTACACAAAATGGTGCGATCACAGTTCCAAATGGCACCATGCAAAACAGCTCAGCGTAGAACATGACGCAGCACAAAGAGAATTATTTCAATGTAGGTCTGGAAGGGATCTTGAGAAGTCATCTACTCCAGCCCGCTGTGTTGAGGCAGGACCAAGTATCCCTAGACATTCGCAGACTGGCGTATCTCTAACCTGGTCTTAAAAACCCCCAATGAAGGAAATTCCACAGCCTCCCTTGGAAGCCAATACAAGGCAAACACAGACCAAAACAATGCTGTACACACACACGCTGGGCTTGCGGTTAAGGGGGGAGGCAAGAATTGAAACAATCTGGGTTCAGTTCCCAGTTTTGCCGCAAATTCTCCACGCAAACTTGTTACACACCGGTGGCTGGCCCGTACCACTGACTTGGGCTCACACGACTCAGGCTGTGGGGCTGTTTAATTGTCATGTAGAAGTTCCGGCTTGGGCTGCAGCCCAGGTCTAGCACACTCCCACCTCGCCGGGTCCTAAGGTGAAAAGAGACAAATTCATATTACAATTAAGGCACAAATATTCAACAGCGAGGATGATTCACCACAGGAACAAGTTACCAAGGAAAGTGGTGGATTCTCTGTCTCGTGACATCATTTCATGAAGACTAGATGCCTTTCTGGAATGTGTTTACCCCAAAAGTAGCTAGTGTGTCATACAGGAGGCCTGTGATATGCAGGGGTCAGATTAGATGCTCTAATGGTCTCTTCTAGCCATAAAGTCGAATAATTCCTAAAAAACTGAGTGTAGCATTGGGAGCAGCGTCTGATGTTTTACTGTCTAGCTGGCTTTCTTCCTAGAACGAATGCTCCTTGAGTGGGGTGATCCACAGGGAGTAGCTCAAACCTCCAAAGTGCCTGGCCAGGGGCAGGACATTAGCCCAGCAAGGGAGGGGTGTGGCAGTGACATCACAAAGGCCTTTTGCAGGACCTCAGACTATTGGCCAAAGGTTGTGGGAAGGTGGTGACCTCACAGAGAGATGCTGACATCAGCCAGGCAGGACAGGGGCGAGGGGCCAGGGAAACCTCAGAGACCCTGTGGCTTTGCTTCAGCAAGTCTCCTTCTCCAGGTCTCTCTTTGAGGACTGGGGGAGTATTGGGGTTCACGTACCTGAGCGCCAGGAGGAACCTCTTTCGAGTTTTCTCCTTCCCTTTTAGTGATTTTACTTGAAAACAGCCGACCCTGTTTAGAGGGTTAGAGCCTCCTCGAGGTTTGAAACTGTTCAGTCTGATCCATCTGGTGACAGTTGAATTCATGGAAAACATGATCTTAAGGAGGCAGAATATTATTCCAAACCTGGGATCTTGTCCCTTAGAATCACTGAGGACATTAGGGTTTGTCCTTTTTGTTTCACCTTTTCCTCCATCCATCCCTCCTTTCTCTTCCTCTCTTGCTTCTTTTCTCCTTTCTCCTGTTCCCCTCCTAACACCAGGCGAGGGTGTGTGTGTGTGTGTGTGTGTGTGTTGCGGGTGAGTGCTCGGCAGCTCTCACTGTGGGAGGTCCACCCAAAACTGTGGAGCTGCAGTAGTGCTGGGGCAGTGATCCCTGCCAGTGACCTGGGCCATCCTTTGAGCTCTCTGGTGAGACCCCTCAGCCTTCCATCCTCAGTCTCTACCCTGATTGTCTGAGCAGGGGGTTAATGACAGGGAGGAGACTCAGGTCTTGTTGTTCTTTTTTAAGACCAAGTAAATAAGTCATAACCAGTTATATGTTTGATGGATTTTGCTGCTTCTCTGCATTAATTGTCTCTGAGCAGTTCATGATTCTCTCTAACATTGCAGTTCTCCTAAAACACTGGCTGAATAATTACTGTGCATACTTGTTGGTCTGGAGCTCATCTGAGAGCACTTTATTGAGGTCATTCAATGTATTAAATTCAAGATCCGACGGTTAATTTGAAAATCAGGGCTCTGGGGGTCCTATTCCCAATTCAGCCATTGACTGGCTTTGTGACCTAAGACAAGTCAATTCTCCTTTCTCAGCCTGAGCGTCTCCCTCTTTCAAGTAGGGATAATAATGATCCGCTCCTACCTACCTCAACACACTCACTCTTCCCCAACACACACACACACTGTCTCTCCCCACACACAAACAGTCTCCACACTGCAGCTGAAAAGCAGGTGTGTTGGAAGCAATGAGTGTGGCAATCTCAGTGAACCGATGGAGAGTGACGGTGGTCAGAGAGAGACAACGGAAGGTTAAAGGGGCAACGATGGGCATAACGATGATGATTGTGTTGTATTTCATTCCTTAGATCTGGTGCCACGGCCGGCCCTTTTTGTAGTTTACCAAGAGTAAAACTAAATATCTGTTGAGATACAGGGAGAGTCTGTGTCCATTCCTGCTAGCTGCACAGGGGTTTGACATTGCTGCTTTCAATCCTCCGGCTCTGCCGAGACAAGGAACAATTCAGGCGGTCACTGAACTGAAGGAGGGAGATGATTTTCTGACAGGAGGGACGGCTCCTCTTAAAGGTGTTTGGCAGGCAGCCTCCTTCCCAGGTCTGTCCCGATAACACCCAGTTGAAAAGGGACTCTCCTCAGCCCTCCTCAGCCCGGTGAAAACGAGCGAGTGAGTGAGCGTGGGGGAGAGCGAGCGACGGAGGGAGATGGATTGAGCGGGCCGGGACCTCTGTGAAGGGGCAGGATGAGGGTGTTCAGTTTTGTGGGGTCAGAAAGTTGGCAACCTCAGATCCAGGGGAAACAACTCAAACACCCAACGAGTCTGGACAGGGGCAGGACATCAGCTTTGAGGGGAGGGGTGGGTGTGGCAGTGACATCACAAAGGCCTTTTGCAGGAACTCGGCCTATTGGGCAAAGGTGGTGGGGAGGGGGTGACCTCACAGAGAGACCCCGACATCAGCCGGGCAGGACAGAGGTGCAGGGCCAGGCCAGTCTCTAAGACCTCCCGGCTTTGCTGCCGCAAGTCTCCTTCGCGAGGTCTCTCCTCGAGGGCTGAGAGAGTTTTCTCCTTTCCTACCACTGATTGTGCCGAAAACAAACTTCCCTTTGAGAAGGTAAGAGGCTCAGAGAGCTTTGGAACCTGTTCCGTCTGATCCACCTGGCGCAGGCAGCATTCTAGGCACAGACAGCGCTGGCTTCAGGTGGCAGAATTTGATTTCCTCCCTAGGTTTTGATGATTGGAATCCCTGGGGACATTGGGGTGTATCCTTTTTGGTTTATCTTTTCCTCTTTCCTCCCTCCTTTCTCCTCTTCTCTTGCTTCTTTTTTCCCTTTTCCAGATTCCCTCCCTTACCTAGGAGGGATGGGTCTGGAGTGCGGGCAGGAGGATTGCTCTCATTGCGGGAGGTCCTCACCAAGAGGTGGGTCTGGGTCTGAGAGTGATCCCCTCTGATGCTGTCCTGGGCCATCCTTTGGGACATCTGGTGAGACCCCTCAGCCTCCTGCCACTCAGAGTCTCAGTGCTGATTGGCTGAGCAGGGGGCTATCGACACCAAGGAGACTCAGGTCAGTTTGGTCTCTTTTCAAATCAGGCAAATAAGTCACAACCAATCCAATGTATGGAATTAATCTTGCTGCTTCTCTCCATTAATTGTCTCTTGGCAGGTCATGATTTTCATTAATGTCCTAGGTCTTCTAAAATACTTGCTGAATAATTACTATGAACCACTGTTGGTCTCTAGCTCACTTGAGGGCACTTTATTCTGATCACTCAATGTGTGAAATTCAAGATGTGAGAGAGAGGCTGAAAGTCAGGAGCAGTGTTTCCTCTAATTTGTTATGTCCATGTGTGGAATGAATTTTGTTTTGGGCACAAATATGGAGGTGAGGTGTGACACATCACCTGCATATTGCGCTCCTTACAAAATTCATTCTGCACATGGATGGTGTGTGTCAGGGGTGAGGCTGAAAGGTTTGGAGTGTGGGAGGCTCGGGGTCGGGGCGCAGTGATGTGAGGGCTCCGGCTGGCGGTGCAGGCTCTGGAGTGGGGCTAGCGATGAGGGTCTCAGCATTGGAGCAGAGGGTAGGGGCGCAGGGGGTGAGGGCTCTGGGGTGGGGCTGAGAATGAGGAGATTGGGGAGCAGGTTGCCCCAGGGAGAAAGAACTGCCCCCTCCAGCCCTCTCTCCCCACAGCAGCTCAGGGCCAGATGAGAGGGCACCTGTCTCCAAGCCGCAGCAGCGCCGGTGGGGCTGGGTTGGGACTGAGGGAGGCGACAGGATTTATTTTTCCGAAGTCAAAAGGAGGAAGGGATGGAGTTATGCTTCAGTTTTTACCTCATAAACTTATTCCTGTCTAACCTACAGGACACTATGGGAATACGACACTATGTCATGTGGTGACATCACAAGAGCAGAGGATGTGAGAACTACAGCAATTGAGAGGGTGGGGGATTTAGAGTCGGATTGTTTCAAATGCTGCATTTGTCGGCTGACATTTAACAGCAACGCTTAGCTAACACAATGGAGAAAGGAATTCTCTGCTAAAGATTCAACCTGCCCCTTTGGCCAACTCCACCCCTTCCTGACCGGGTGTGCTCAGAACACCTCTCCCGCCAGCCTCCCCATACACACACACAAGCCCACAGCTGGGCACCCAGCACAAAGCAAGGGAGGTTGCTTGGCTTGTTTTACTTTTACTTTTCAAAGGCTTTTTAAAAGCATTTTCTGCCCCTGTTCCCCATGGTGAGGAAGCAGATGATTAGTTAAACAAAAGTTAAACAAAAGTTAAAAGGTAGAGTGACTAAAATGAAATTCCTGCAAGTTGCATGGGCCCTTTTTAAAGACACCATAATAGAGGCCCAACTTCAATGTATACCCCAAATTAAGAAACACAGTAAAAGAACTAAAAAAGAGCCATCGTGGCTTAACAACCATGTAAAAGAAGTAGTGAGAGATAAAAAGACTTCCTTTAAAAAGTGGAAGTCAAATCCTAGTGAGGCAAATAGAAAGGAGCATAAACACTGCCAACTTAAGTGCAAGAGTGTAATAAGAAAAGCCAAAGAGGAGTTTGAAGAACGGCTAGCCAAAAACTCCACAGGTAATAACAAAATGTTTTTTAAGTACATCAGAAGCAGGAAGCCTGCTAAACAACCAGTGGGGCCCCTTGACGATCAAAATACAAAAGGAGCGCTTAATGACGATAAAGTCATTGCGGAGAAACTAAATGAATTCTTTGCTTCAGTCTTCACGGCTGAGGATGTTAGGAAGATTCCCAAACATGAGCTGGCTTTTGTAGGTGACAAATCTGAGGAACTGTCACAGATTGAAGTGTCACTAGAGGAGGTTTTGGAATTAATTGATAAACTCAACATTAATAAGTCAGCGGGATCAGATGGCATTCACCCAAGAGTTCTGAAAGAACTCAAATGTGAAGTTGCGGAACTATTAACTAAGGTTTGTAACCTGTCCTTTAAATCGGCTTCGGTACCCAATGATTGGAAGTTAGCTAATGTAACGCCAATATTTAAAAAGGGCTCTAGAGGTGATCCCGGCAATTACAGACCGGTAAGTCTAACGTCGGTACGGGGCAAGTTAGTTGAAACAATAGTTAAGAATAAAATTGTCAGACACATAGAAAAACATAAATTATTGAGCAGTAGTCAACATGGTTTCTGTAAAGGGAAATCGTGTCTTACTAATCTATTAGAATTCTTTGAAGGGGTCAACAAACATGTGGACAAGGGGGATCCGGTGGACATAGTGTACTTGGATTTCCTGAAAGCCTTTGACAAGGTCCCTCACCAAAGGCTCTTCCGTAAATTAAGTTGTCATGGGATAAAAGGGAAGGTCCTTTCATGGATTGAGAACTGGTTAAAAGACAGGGAACAAAGGGTAGGAATTAATGGTAAATTCTCAGAATGGAGAGGGGTAACTAGTGGTGTTCCCCAAGGGTTAGTCCTAGGACCAATCCTATTCAATTTATTCATAAATGATCTGGAGAAAGGGGTAAACAGTGAGGTGGCAAAGTTTACAGATGATACTAAACTACTCAAGATAGTTAAGCAGATTGTGAAGAACTTCAAAAAGCTCTCACAAAACTAAGTGATTGGGCAACAAAATGGCAAATGAAATTTAATGTGGATAAATGTAAAGTAATGCACATTAGGAAAAATAACCCCAACTATACATACAATATGATGGGGGCTAATTTAGCTACAACGCGTCAGGAAAAAGATCTTGGAGTCATTGTGGATAGTTTTCTGAAGATGTCCACGCAGTGTGCAGAGGCGATCAAAAAAGCAAACAGAATGTTAGGAATCGTTAAAGGGGATAGAGAACAAGACGGAGAATATAGTATTGCCCTTATATAAATCCATGGTACGCCCACATCTCGAATACTGTGTACAGATGTGGTTTCCTCACCTCAAAAAAGATATTCTAGCACTAGAAAAGGTTCAAAAAAGGGCAACTAATATGATTAGGGGTTTGGAGAGGCTCTCATATGAGGAAAGATTAAAGAGGCTAGGACTCTTCAGCTTGGAAAAGAGGAGACTAGGGGGGGATATGACAGAGGTATATAAAGTCATGAGTGACATTGAGAAAGTGGATAAGGAAAAGTTATTTACTTATTCCCATAATACAAGAACTAGAGGTCACCAAATGAAATTAATAGGCAGCAGGTTTAAAACAAATAAAAGGAAGTTCTTCTTCATGCAGCGCACAGTCAACTTGTGGAACTCCTTACCTGAGGAGGTTGTGAAGGCTAGGACTATAACAATGTTTAAAAGGGAACTGGATAAATTCATGGTGGCTAAGTCCATAAATGGCTATTAGCCAGGATGGGTAAGAATGGTGTCCCTAGCCTCTGTTTGTCAGAGGATGGAGATGGATGGCAGGAGGAAGATCACTTGATCATTGCCTGTTAGGTTCACTCCCTCTGGGGCACCTGGCATTGGCCACTGTCGGCCAACAGGATACTGGGCTGGATGGACCTTTGGTCTGACCCGGTACGGCCTTTCTTATGTTCTTATGTTTTCCACTGCCCAGGAGACCCAGCCAGGGTCTGATGTGCTGGAGATATGTTGGGAAAAGGGACTGTCTGAATTGCCAAGGCAGGAAGCCAACAATCTACGGCAACATCATTAACCACAAACTCACTCTGAGCATGCTCCAGCCAGAAGGGAAATGGGCAGGAATTCTTGCTGTTCAGCCATGGCCACACAACCAGAGATGCACAGCAGTGAGGGTGCTGGGCAAGCTGGTCTGAGCGAACACTTGGAAATGATCCTTCCGTTAGAACAGAACCAGAGTGTAGAAAGGCCCCTGTGTTAAGTGGTTGAGGCTGAGGCTTTAGGAAGCTGGCCTACGATACCATAGGGATCTTTCTGTGGAGGTGTGATACTTGCCAGCTAGGGGAAGCTGGTGTGTGGTGTCTTTGTGGCTGCACTTTCAGTGATGCAGGTTTCTCTATCCCGTTGTTCCAGGGTCATCCTACTACATTGCCAGCTGCTTTTCAGCTGCAGTGTGGAGACTATTTGTGTGTGGGGAGAGACAGTGTGTGTGTGTGTTGGGGAAGAGTGAGTGTGTTGATGTAGGTAGGAGCGGATCATTATTAACCCTACTTGATAGAGGGAGATGCTCAGGCTGAGAAAGGAGAACTGACTTGTCTTAGGTCACACAGCCAGTCAATGGCTGAATTAGGAATAGGACCCAGAGCCCTGATTGTCAAATTAACCATCGGATTTTGAATTACATACATTGAATGACCTCAAGAAAGTGCTCTCAGATGAGCTCCAGAGGAACAAGTATGCACAGTAATTATTCAGCCAGTATTTGAGGAGAACTGCAATGTTAGAGAGAATCATGAACTGCTCAGAGACAATTAATGCAGAGAAGCAGCAAAATCCATCAAACATATAAGTGGTTATGACTTATTTACTTGGTCTTAAAAGAGAACAACAAGGACATGAGTCTACTCCATGTCAATAACCCACTGCTCATCCAATCAGGGTATAGACTGAGGAGGGAGGCTGAGGGTCTCACCAGAGACCTCAAAGGATGGCCCAGGTCACTGGCGGGATCACTGCCCCAGCACTACTGCAGCTCCACAGTTTTGGGTGGACCTCCCACAGTGAGAGCTGCCGAGCACTCCCCCCATAACACACACACACACACACAGACACACACACACACCCCTCCTGGTGTTGGGAGGAACAGGAGAAAGGACAAAAAAGCAAGAGAGGAAGAGAAAGGGCGGGTGGGATGGAGGAAAAGTTGAAACAAAAAGGACAAACCCTAATGTCCCCAGTGATTCTAAGGGACAAAATCCCAGGTGTGGAATAAAATTCTGCCTCCTTAAGATCATGCTTTCCATGAATTCAACTGTCACCAGAATGATCAGACCGAACAGTTTCAAACCTCGAGGAGGCTCTAACCCTCTAAACAGGGACATCTGTTTTCTAGTAAAATCACTAAAAGGGAAGGAGAAAACTCAAAAGAGGTTCCTCCTGGAGCTCACGTCCGTGAACCCAAATACTCTCAGTCCTCAAAGAGAGACCTGGAGAAGGAGACTTGCTGAAGCAAAGCCACAGGGTCTCTGAGGTTTCCCTGGCCCCTCGCCCCTGTCCTGCCTGGCTGATGTCAGCATCACTCTGTGAGGTCACCACCTCCCCACCGCCTTTGACCAATAGTCTGAGGTCCTGCAAAAGGCCTTTGTGATGTCACTGCCACACCCCTCCCTTGCTGGGCTAATGTCCTACCTCTGGCCAGGCACTTTGGAGGTTTGAGCTACTCCCTGTGGATCACCCCACTCAAGGAGCATTCGTTCTAGGAAGCAAGCCGGATAGACAGGAAAACATCAGATGCTGCTGCTCCCAATGCTACACTTAGTTTTTCAGAAATTAGTTGACTTTATGGCCAGAAGAGACCATTAGAGCATCTAATCTGACCCCTGCATATCACAGGCCTCTTGTATGACACACTAGCTACTTTTGGGGTAAACACATTCCAGAAAGGCATCTAGTCTTCATGAAATGACGTCACGAGATGGAGAATGCACCAATTTCCTTGGTAGCTTGTTTCTGTGGTGAATCATCCTCACTGTTGAATATTTGTGCCTTAATTGTAATATGAATTTGTCTCTTTCCACCTTCCAGCCATTGGGTTTTTTAATGCCTTTCTCTGCTACATTAAAGAGCCCTTTAATAGCCAATCTTTTCTCTCCATTAAGGCACTTCAACGTTTCAATGAAGTCACCTTTCAATCTTCTTTTGAGAAGCTAAACAGGTTGAGATCTTTCAATAGCTCACTAGAAGGCATTTTTCTCCAGCCCTCAGAACATTTGGTGGCTCTTTGCTGCCTCAACTCCAATTTCACACCATCTTTTTCAAATGAGGACACCAAAACTGGAGGCAGTATTCCAGTATAAGTCTCACTGATACCATGTCACCTCCTGTGACGTTCTTGACATAATCTGTAACTGTATAGATCACCGTTGCCACCACTGTTCTATATTTGCAGCCAATATTGTATAAAGGTGGTCACATAAAGGGTCTATGGAGAGGTTATGATTGGCTGATTATAATTATGCTATCTCTAGATATGTATCATTTTTGTAGTTGACATTATAAATATTGGCTCTATGATGCCTGTATTTCAAACTTGTGCTATGCTTCTGGGGAACACCCCAGCCAGACAAATTGGTGTCAGCTCTGCCTAGCCTGCTTGATGGCCCATTAAGGACCATCAGCTATACAACTGACCCATTGAGAGAAGGCAGATATGCCTTGTGGCTCAGCAAGGTGTGCAGGGACCTGCCTATGGACAGAACTCTAAGGTTTTTCTATGTCGCGTGCTGGATAGAGTGTCCTTGGGACAAAGAAAGCAAAGACCACATGGCAAGAGGCTATAAAAGACTGACGCCTCATCTCCATCTGGTCTTCAGTCCTGCTTCCTACCTCTGGAGGGACTTGGCTACAAACTGAAGCTCTGTACAAAGGACTGAATGGCCCATCCTAGTTGTGGATGTACTCCAGAGACTTGATTTGAACCTGCAATGTATTCCATCACTGCTACAAGCCTGAACCAAGAACTTTGCCAAAGTACAAGTTTTGCCCAGGGCACCGTTTCCCCTAACGCTGGTCCTTGGTAACATTTCCTGATTGGGGCAGGGGGGAAGGGGAGAGAGTCGAGGCGTTTTCTCTCTTTTTCTTTCCTCTCCATTTTCTGCTCCTTCCTTCAATTCCAGAAACTTCTCTTGTGTTTCAGTCTGTGCAGTGACACCCTCCCCACCCCAGGACTATGGAGCCTTTGGAGCAGAAAGATCCTAGGAGCTAAGGATAAATCCAGGGGTGAGTAGCTGGCAGGAAGGAGTCCTAGCAACTCTTCTGGGAGTGCAGGGAAGGAATGACTCCCCCTTCTCTACATTCTCCCCATGGGGCTCTGCGGAGCAGGAAGGGTTGTGTGATAAATTCCATCCAACATTCCCCTTTGATCCAAGCCGAGAGACATCTCAGCTCTGCACGATCCCCTTGGCAGCACCAAACAAGGGATGTTTTCCACTGCCCAGGAGACTCAGCCAGGGACTGATGTGCTGGAGATATGTTGGGAAAAGGGACTGTCTGAATTGCCAAAGCAGGAAGCCAACAATCTACAGCAAAATCATTAACCACAAACACACTCTAACCATGCTCCAGCCAGAAGGGAAATGGGCAGGAATTCTTGCTGTTCAGCCATGGCCACACATACAGAGATGCACAGCAGTGAGGGTGCTGGGCAAGCTGGTCTGAGCGAACACTTGGAAATGATCCTTCCGTTAGAACAGAACCAGAGTGTAGAAAGTCCCCTGTGTTAAGTGGTTGAGGCTGAGGCCTTAGGAAGCTGGCCTACGATACCATAGGGATCTTTCTGTGGAGGTTTGATTCTTACCAGCTAGGGGAAGCTGGTGTGTGGTGTCTTTGTGGATGCACTTTCAGTGATGAAGGTTTCTCTATCCCATTGTTCCAGGGTCATCCTACTAGATTGCCAGCTGCTTTTCAGCTGCAGTGTGGAGACTGTTTGTGTGTGGGGAGAGACAGTGTGTGTGTGCTGGGGAAGAGTGAGTGTGTTGAGGTAGGTAGGAGCCGATCATTATTATCCCTACTTGAAAGAGGGAGATGCTCAGACTGAAAAAGGAGAATTGACTTGCCTTAGGTCACAAAGCCAGTCAATGGCTGAATTGGGAATAGGACCCCCAGAGACCTGATTTTTAAATTAACCATCGGATCTTGAAATTCATACATTGAATGACCTCAATAAAGTGCTCTTAGATGAGCTCCAGTCCAACAAGTGTGCACAGTAATTATTCAGCCAGTATTTTAGGAGAACTGCAATGTTAGAGAGAATCATGAACTGCTCAGAGACAATTAATGCAGAGAAGCAGCACAATCCATGAAACATATAACTGGTTACGACTTATTTACTTGGTCTTAAAAGAGAACAAAAAGGCCTTGAGTCTCCTCCCTGTCATTAACGCCCTGCTCAGACAATCAGGGTAGAGACTGAGGATGGAAGGCTGAGGGGTCTCACCAGAGAGCTCAAAGGATGGCCCAGGTCACTGGTGGGGATCACTGCCCCAACACTACTGCAGCTCCACAGTTTTGGGCGAGCGATTTCACCAGGACATTGCACATCGTTCACAATCCACATGAGTGGAGACTGTTCAATGATTCATCAAAGACGAAGTCTTAAAGATGTTTTACTGCGTAATGGCAATGGTTTGCCATGAATTCCACTTGGTGATGCAGTCCATAGGAAGGAAACCTAGGACAACATGAAACAACAACATGAAACCTCTCGGAGGCTCTTATCTGCTCCACAGGGACGTCTGTCTTCTCATTCAATTAGCAGTGGGAAAGGGGATGCAATGTCTGCCCCCAGCCAGACCACCAACCCCATCAGACACCCTCCCCCGCTGGTGCACCAGGGTCTCCCCCAGACCGACAACAGCTATGAATTAAAACCCCACAGTGTTTGTTGGGGCTACTGGAGATGCTGAAATCTCACTCTTGTCTCTCTCCTCCTGCCTCCACCTCCGAGCCAGGCACTGGGCAGTTCAGTGTGGAAGGGATGAACTGATGACAGTGGAGGAAAAAAATCAAAAACCAAAAGTGAAAAAAAGCGCAAGCCGGGCAGGCAAGGCAAATCGCAGGCTGCTGCCATAGACTAGTCCTCCCCGCTCTTCCAATAACCCACCCAAACCACGACACCACAGACCCCACGTTCCTGGTGTAGCTCCACCTTCCAGTGGGGAAGTGGGGAACCAATTACTAACACACACAGCATATTCCTGCGGCGCAGTGCTGGGAGCTGGGGGGATCTGGCGGGCACCTCACTGTGGGATTCACGAGTGGCTCCGGGAGCATCCATGCAATCAAGCCGCTCCACATGCCGTTGTGCCGAGGGATAACAGCGCCTGGAGGGGTTGCTGCTGGTCACTAGCAGGGCATTGTGGGAGACAGCCCAGGCTGGAGAGGGTTCAGGGCACAGCGGATCCCATCACAGCGTGTCCCCAGCACCCACAGGAATATCGTGCCCCTAGGAGGAGCGTTTGGGCTTTGCTGTGATGTGTCACTTTCCAGCCTGTGCTCTGTCTCTTCTCCTGTGCACACCCATGTCAATCAGGCATTGCTCAGCTGGGCTCTGCAGAGACCGGACTGGCTACACCCGTGACGGGACTGAGGGGGGGCAGTGCTGAGCGTCACAGGACCTGGTTTCAGCAGCGAGAAAATCCAGGAACAACCGAATTGTTGTTTCACCCACGAAAGCTCATGCTGCAAAAACGTCTGTTAGTCTATAAGGTGCCACAGGATTCTTTGCTGCTTTTACAGGAACAACCCAGTGATCCACTAAGCGGAGTTAGGGGCCTGAACTCCCTGTACGATGCACGGGCGACACAGGCACCTTACAACACAACTCACAACCACCAGCTCCCCAGGCAGGGAGCCAGCCAAGCCCGCCCAGAGAGACACTGACAACGGGGAGGTGTCCTAGCCCTGCCCCTCTCTCACAGATAGGTCCTGTGCTCCCAGCACCCACCTGCCATGTGGGAGAGCCAGGTTCAATTCCCTCTGTCCAGCTGCAGAGAGTAGCTCAGGGACGTGAGTACCAAGCTCAGGGCAGACTGTTACACACCAGGGCACCCCCCATGGGGACTGGGAGCTTCCACCCCCTGAGAGCGAACTCCCCAGGCACGCGAACAGCCTGAGCAGGGAGTCACAGACAGTCCCCTTGGGCACTCGGGGCTATCCTGCCACCTAGGCAAGTCTGCCTTTGGGCTAGATCTGTGCCTCAGGGAGGCCTGAGGCCACAGGCATGAGCTTGGGCTGCCAGCATCACCCCCGCCCCCCGCCACTGTCCACAAGGGAGAAAGGATTTGAACCAGGGTCCCCCATGTTTCAGGTCAGTGCACAAAGCAGTGTGCCGTGGTGGGGCTCTGTCCAGCTCTCCCTTTGAAGGGGGTTCATTGGGGCTAACTAATGAGCGCGAGTGGGGCAGGGGGATCAGCTCCCCGGTGTGTCCTAATTCCTGCCTCTCAGCTGGGTGCCTGAACTACTGGACACTGTCATCCAAATACCATTGCTAGAAATAAACAATGAAAAGGTGCAGAACTCCAGGGAGCTCAGGACAGGGAGACTAACTCAGGCAATCAGAGCAGCAGATAAGACAAATCTTGAGCTACTCTGAGGCTCCAAGCAGACATGTTACCGAGACGGAAACTGGCCAGGAATTCTTTGAAATGGCGTAAACACGTCTAAAAGTATCAGTTTGCTTTATGATGAGGGGATGGGGGGAGGGAGGTTTAAACTATTTCCCTGAATCACATCTCCCTTGGCAGCTCAGTCACCATTTCAGCTAGAGCAGAGCGGTGGAGCCTGGGCACTGGGCCGCTCGGGGCCTTTAACACCACAGCCCTGGGGAGGGGGGGCTGAGATGGACCATCCTGCAAGGAACATGAGTCCTTCTACCATCCACCACACCCTAGTGTGGAACTGCTGCTGCCGGCTCACCCCATCTGTGGGGACTTCTATCCCCTCTGCCTCCCTCTAGCTGGGGGTTTTCCCTTCTGCACCTACCTGGCATGGCAGCCCCGTCTGAACCCCTGATCCTGTCCCAGTTTTGTCCCTCTGCTCATCCCGCCCCTCCAATTTCCCCCCTTCAGGGGGATTTTCCGGCCTTTGATTGCAGGGAGCAGATTCTGATGGCGCGTGAGGGCAGCAGCTTGCAGCTGTTACTGAGCATGTGAGAAGAGCATTAGAAGGGAAGACCGGCCAGACTGGGTCACACCAAAGCTCCATCTAGCCCAGTGTCCTGTCGGCCGATAGCGGCCGGTGCCAGGTGCCCCAGAGGGAATGAACAGACAGGAATCATCCAGGGAGCCATCCCCTGTCGCCCAATTCCCAGCTTGTGACAGACAGAGGTTAGGGGCACCATCCCTGCCCACCCTGGCCAACAGCCATTGATGGACCTGTCCTCCACAGAAACACAGAATCCTAGACAATGAGGGTTGGAAGAGACCCCAGGAGGTCATCCAGCCTAAGCCCCTGCTGAAAGCAGGACCACGAATCTCTCTAGTTTCCTTTTGATCACAGGACCCTGCTCAGGAACAGTGAAGTTGCAAGATCTAACAGGAAACAGCTTCAGAAAGAAGAGCAGCTCCTCTTCCTCCTCCCCTCCCGTGGGGACAGGCAGCCCCAACAGCCTCTCTGCCCGGCCTCCTTCAACCCATTGCCCCCTTCAGCCTCCCCAACTGCCCCCATCACCCCCTTTATCCTCCCTCAACTTCCCCCATTACCCCCTTCAGCCTCCCTCAACTGCCCCAATTGCCCCCTTCTGCCTCCCACAACTGCCCCGGTCCCTTCCCCTCATTGTCCCCCTCAGCTTTCCCCTGCCCCCCAGGCTCCTCCCCAGCTGCCCTTTCAGTCTCCCCCCTACATCCAACTGCCTCCTTCCGCCTCCCCCCAAACCCCTCACCCAGCTGCCTGACCTGACCCCCTTTAGCCTCCCTTCACCCCGACTGCCCCTTCCCCCCTCACACACTCCCCTCCCTCTGCCTCGCCCCAAGTTCCCGACTCCACCACTCGCAGATCCCCTTCTCCACAACCATCTGCTTCTCCATCATGGGGAACAGGGGCAGAAAATGCTTTTTAAAAAACCTTTTGCAAAGTAAAAAGTAAAATAAGCCAAGCAACCCCCTCCCTGGCTTTGTGCTGGGCGCCCAGCTGTGGGCTTGTGGCAGGTGTGGGGGGGGGGCTGTTCTGAGCACACTCCAGTCAGGGAAGGGGTGGAGTTGGCCAAAGGGGCAGGTTGAATCTTTAGCAGAGAATTCCTTTCTCCATTGTGTTAGCTAAGCGTTGCTGTTAAATGTCAGCCGACGGATGCAGCATTTGAAACAATCTGACTCTAAATCCCCTGCCCTCTCAGTTGCTGCAGTTCTCACACCCTCTGCTCTTGTGATGTCACCACATGACATGGTGTCTTCTTCCCAGAGCGTCTTGCAGATTAGACAGGACTTAAGTTTATGAGGTAAACACTGATGCAATACCCCTCCCCTGCCCGCACTCCAGACCCATCCCTCCTAGGTAGAGGGAGGGAATCTGGAAAAGGGAAAAAAGAAGCAAGAGAAGAGGAGAAAGGAGGGAGGAAAGAGGAAAAGATAAACCAAAAAGGATACACCCCAATGTCCCCAGGGATTCCAATCATCAAAACCTAGGGAGGAAATCAAATTCTGCCACCTGAAGCCAGCGCTGTCTGTGCCTAGAATGCTGCCTGCGCCAGGTGGATCAGACGGAACAGGTTCCAAACCTCTCTGAGCCTCTTACCTTCTCAAAGGGAAGTTTCTTTTCGGCACAGTCAGTGGGAGGAAAGGAGAAAACTCCACAGAGGTTCCTCCTCATGCTCACATCCGTGAATCCTAATTCTCTCTCAGCCCTCGAGGAGAGACCTCGCGAAGGAGACTTGCAGCAGCAAAGCCGGGAGGTCTCAGAGACTGGCCTGGCCCTGCACCTCTGTCCTGCCCGGCTGATGTTGGGGTCTCTCTGTGAGGTCACCCCCTCCCCACCACCTTTGCCCAATAGGCCGAGTTCCTGCAAAAGGCCTTTGTGATGTCACTGCCACACCCACCCCTCCCCTCAAAGCTGATGTCCTGCCCCTGGCCAGACTCGTTGGGTGTTTGAGTTGTTTCCCCTGGATCTGGGGTTGCCAACTTTCTGACCCCACAAAACTGAACACCCTCATCCCGGCCCTTCAGCGAGGTCCTGGCTCGCTCAATCCATCTCCCTCAGTCGCTCGCTCTCCCCCACGCTCACTCACTCGCTCGTTTTCACCGGGCTGAGGAGGGCTGAGGAGAGTCCCTTTTCAACTGGGTGTTGTCGGGACAGACCTGGGATGGAGGCTGCCTGCCAAACACCTTTAAGAGGAGCCGTCCCTCCTGTCAGAAAATCATCTCCCTCCTTCATTTCAGTGACCGCCTGAATTGTTCCTTGTCTCGGCAGAGCCGGAGGATTGAAAGCAGCAACGTCAAAGTCCTGTGCAGCTAGCAGGAATGGACACAGACTCTCCCTTGTATCTCAACAGATATTTAGTTTTACTCCTGGTAAACTACAAGGCTAAAGAGACGGGCGCTGGCACCAGATCTAAGGAATGAAATACAACACAATCATCATCGCTATGCCCATCGTTGCCCTTTAACCTTCCGTTGTCTCTCTCTGACCACCGTCACCCTCCGTCGGTTCACTGAGATTGCCACACTCATTGCTTCCAACACACACCTGATCTCCAATTTTGCAGCCAAAAGAAAAGTGATAGGCTTTCTTTACCATAGTGTTTATACTGCACTTTTGTGATGCAAAAGTCACTTCACCACAAACATAGCACAAGTTATCTGCACTATTCACACAAGTATGAGGCATCTCTGCTCACTTTGGCTAAAGAGAAATGGGTCCCTTTGCAAAATCAAACACTGACAAATAAGAGAGCAAGACACTGTATGATTTCTAGACCTGATATAGGGCAATTGGTTCAGCTTCATTATGATTGCATCATCCATGACTTCTAGGAATAACATGATGCAATTCATATCATGTATGAGGCAATACCAGCTTCAGATTGTATCCTTCATTGTTTTGCCTAAAAAGCAAGTACTGTCCAGAGCCATTCATAGATTTATTCATAGGTCCAGTCAAAGATGTAGTTTAGTCATTACTGGTTTAAATTGAGATCCCGTCCCTTTATAACTCACTTATCCTCCCCCATTCACAAGTCAAGGGTCATAAATACTGACTCAATAGCATATCTTGAAAACTAGAGCCAATCAAGAATTTTAAGCATCATTTTCGTTCTCAGTGACCCAGAATTAGTAAAGTTGGACTCCATTTATTTCAGAAGCATTTTGGCTGTAGAGCAGTGTAACAAGCCTCTCCTAGCTGCCTCCTGGTGGGGGGAGGCTGGGGAGCTGTGGGGACCTGTTTGAGAGGGTCACTAGTAGCAGCGTAGCACAGGAGGTGTCCTATCGGGTTGAGTCATTGCAGATGATGATGTAGTGCAGCAGACCCCCGTTTTGCCAATCTTGCATTAGGCAGCTTTCCATGTTAAGCGAACTCCCAGTGCCCACAGGTGCAGCAGCCGGCGATTTGTCCTGTGGCCGCTAGGTGGCGCTGCAGCCTCGCACTTTCCCGTTCCCCCGGGTATGGGAAGGTTTGATAAGGTGAGCTGGCTCCACCCGGCCCCGGGGAGATGCCGTCAGTGGGGTCTGCTGTGTAAGGGCTGAAAGTCAATTTGACTGGCATTTTATGATCTTTCAATCATGAAGGAGCAACTGCTTACCCTGACTGAAGCATCTTATCTCGTTTCCAAATTAAAGTGTCTCCTCTTTGTGTGCAAAGAGACACTTTAAGGGGACATACAAACAGGAGATGCTTTTGGTTTGGAAAACGAACTATTTTTGCAAAGATTTTTCATCCAAATTGATTTAGGATTAATGGGGTCAAATTCCATGCTGTGCCCTGTGGCTTTAAGGCATTGGAGAACTGCTGAAGAGGTTAAAGGCCGCAGAGCTGGGTAGCTGGGTGTGGGGCCTCCAAAGTTATTGTGCTCTGGTGAGACTGAGCAGTTGTGGGGATTGTGCAAGCTGTGGTGTTTACATGCACATAGAAAATGTAATGAAACTCCATTTTTAAAACCACTTATGTCTGGGAATGGAAGAGAAGCTCTTTGAAATAAGTGTCCCCTTCATACTCTTCAAGATCACTGGCTCCAACACTCAGCTGCCTCAGGGAACTCAGTGGTGGTGCATTTGAGGGCGGATCGAGAGGTTTCTGGTTCAAGTCCAGCTGCTCTCTTACATGTCCTCTTTTTTAAGTGATCTATATTTTCATATCCATCTCCTGTATGTTCAGGAGTTCCGCTGAACGGGGACGTGAAATGAATTTAATCATTCAATATATTCCTGTTAAAATGTACAAACACTGAGGAAAGCTGTCCATCAGCTGAAATCCGTTCCGGTCCTCTGAGGCGCTAGTTTGTTTTCATTCTTGAAACAAAGATAGAGTACGACTGTAGATTTGCAGGTCCTTGTTCTCCACGAGCGATGCCGTGGAGAAGAAGAAGAACCAGTGGCTATAAAGTGGACACTAGGGAGTTTAGTCTTGCCTTCCAAGGGGAGTATTGGGGGCAAAAGACATATCTGGCTTCAAGACTACGCTTAATACTTTTATGGAGGGGATTTTTTTAACAGCAGCCTGGCTCAAGAGCATTTGCCAATATGGACTATATTGTCTTCTTTGCTTCTCTGTCCTAATCTAAAGCCTTTCTAATGCTGTGTTTCAGTTGACTAATAAACCCTGCTATATTTTAACAGTCTGCCCAGTGTCTCAGCAAAAACTTGCTGAGGTGCATTGAAGCATGAATGAGGAGCAGTCTCTGAACAGGAGTGTCGTTCAGCTGGACCTGCTGGCAGAGCTCACAGGTTGAAATAGGAGTGTTGAATCCAGAGGCTCAGTCTCAAGTGTTGAAGCTACATGGTCTCTCCTTGTGGAAGAGTGGGACCCCTTGGGGGTCCAGCGCACTCAAGGGGCACCCTCATCAGTCCTCGTGGGAATCCCTCATCAGTTACAAAGTGTATTAAAACCTTCCCCTAAGGCTCACCTCTTGGTTATCAGGTCGTGTCAGTTTTGTTAGAGGGCTTTCCCTCCCCCCGCCCACTTCCCTGGTTCTTGTCACGCAGACAGCAAGCAGCAAAAGACCAGAAGTCCGAAGGGCAGATAGTGCGATGTTTATTGGGGTTATTTCCAAGCAAGCAGATTCCGAAGCCCTTCACACCAGTCGGGCTCATCGCTGTACGCCCAGAGAGTCTGTTCCCCAGTGTCCCGTTCCCAGCTCTGAGGCCGCAGAGCGTTTAGCCTGCATCCCCCTTCCCAGCTCTGAGGCCACAGAGCCTTGTCTGTGTCCCTGTTCCCATTTTCCCCATTAATAAACCTGATTCCAATTTCCCTTCCCCCTCCTGTTTGACCCCAGTTTATATAGTCATATTCCCAGCTACACCTTAACCAATCATTTTACTGAAATGTAACTAACCAGTCCTAACGTATTGCAACATAATTACCTAACCAATTATATCCTACTATCCTAATTAATTTACACCCAGCAAAATTAATTATACCGCTGGCAGAAACAATTACAGAACCAGAAAAGTGGTGGACATAAAGATAAAACAATACAGAAATGAGGGTACCACAACTGTTGATAAGTGATTTCTTGCCAGACAGGATGCTATCAAACTAAATTTTCTTTAAGCATCTTAAGATCTATTTCGTTATCGGGTGGTTCTACCCCTTCCCCCATTCTGTGGTTGTCTTGTCTAGTTAGATTGTAAATCGTTTAGGGCATGGGCCATCTACTATTCTGTGTTTGTACTTTGCCTAGCACAATGGGGACCCACTGTTAGCTGGTCCTTAGGCACTAAGGTAATACATATGATTTATAATAATAATAACTCTCCTGCCACTTTGAGCCAAGGAAGCTGGCCTTGGGACGTTACTGCTTAAAAATGAGCTGCGGTTAAAACCGTGGACTATTCTTTGTGACAAGTATCCCACAAATTCCACTGACCTCCCTTGTTTTCTTTGCCTGGCGTAGGGTTTCTAAATTCCAAACCTGATGTGATCTCGCAGCTGGAACGAGGGGAAGAGCCGTGGGTCCCAGACCGCCAGGGCTCTGAGAAAGAAGTGCTCCCGAGAGCTGCCTGCACAGGTGAGGGATTGGTTAAACCAACTCAAAAACTCTCCATGAATACAGGAAACATTTGGGATGCCCTACAAAGACCTTGTGAGCTCTGCAAGTTCAGGATTGTTCCCTTCAGATGTGGAATCATTAGGCAGATGTCACTCATGGCTTCCCACCTACCCTAACTGACAACTGGCAGCAGGTCCCTCCCCAATCTCACTTTCCCCTGAGTGTTGTGGTGAGATGCACACCCAGAACTGATCCCTTCCTCTCTCATCTGGGGAAGGGTTTGAGGAAAATGAGCTCCTGATAGGTTTGATCTCTCCCACACGTATTTTGGTTTGTTCATCCCTTTTTCCCTTCTTGTCTCTGAGATTTCCTTTCTCTCCAGCGCAGGGAGTGACCTATGTCTGGATTCTCTCTGTCTCCCATCAGGTGTTGGGATGGTGAGTGAGAATGAGGAGAATCCCCAGTAGGAAGATGCTGAGCAAGTAGAACCACATAGGACATTATCAGGAATACCCAAAGGGAATGTTTCCGAGAGTTGTGCACTCCCAGAAAAAGCAAAAGCCTGTGAGTCTCAGCAGAGGCCAGAGGAAAACCTGAGTAGCCTCTCAGACCTTATTACACACGAGAGAATCAACTTGGAAGAGACACACTACACATGGCATGAGTGTGGGAAAAGCATCAATGGGAGTTCAGACCTTTTCACACATCAGGGGATCCACAGAGGAGAGAGACCCTACATGTGCTCTGAGTGTGGGAAAAGCTTCAGTCGGAGCTCCTACCTTATCACACATAGGAGAATCCACACGGGTGAGAAACCTTATGGATGCTCTGAGTGTGGGAAACGCTTCAGTCTAACATCTGTAGTATGCAAAGTCATGGAAAAAATCTTAAAAGAGAGAGTGGTTCCGGAGCATGAGGCCGATGGCAACTGGGATAGATTACAGCATGGATTTACGAAAGGTAGATCGTGCCAAACCAACTTGATCTCCTTCTTTGAGAAAGTAACAGATTTTTTAGACAAGGGAAATGCGGTGGATCTAATATATCTGGATTTCAGTAAGGCGTTTGATACGGTACCGCATGAAGAATTACTGGTTAAATTGGAAAAGATGGGGATCGAAATGAAAATCCAGAGGTGGATAAGGAGCTGGTTAAAGGGGAGACTGCAGAGGGTAGTATTGAAGGGGGAACTGTCCGGTTGGAGGGGGGTTACCAGTGGAGTTCCTCAAGGCTCGGTTTTGGGGCCGATTTTATTCAATCTATTTATTGCTGACCTGGGAACCAAGAGTAGGAGTGGGCTGATAAAGTTTGCGGATGACACCAAGTTGGGGGGTATTGCCAATTCGGAAGAGGATCGGGATATTCTCCAGGGAGATTTAGATGACCTTGTAAACTGGAGTATTAGTAACAGGATGAAATTCAATAGTGAGAAGTGTAAGGTTATGCATTTAGGGATGTCTAACAAGAACTTTAGTTATAAGCTGGGGACGCACCAGTTGGAAGTAACGGAGGAGGAGAAGGACCTAGGAGTCCTGGTTGATCGCAGGATGACTATGAGTAGGCAATGTGATGTGGCCGTTAAAAAGCTAATGCGGTCTTGGGTTGCATTAGGCGAGGTATTTCTAGTAGGGATAAGGAGGTGCTAGTCCCGTTATATAAGGCGTTGGTGAGACCTCATTTGGAGTATTGTGTGCAGTTTTGGTCTCCCATGTTTAAGAAGGATGAATTCAAACTAGAACAGGTACAAAGAAGGGCCACTAGAATGATCCGAGGAATGGAAGGCCTTTCGTATGAAAGGAGACTTGAGGAGCTCGGTTTGTTTTCCTTAACCAAAAGAAGGATAAGAGGAGATATGATTACACTCTTTAAATATATCAGAGGATAAATACCAGGAAGGAGAAGAATTATTTCAGCTCAGTGCTAATGTGGACACGAGGACAAACGGATATAAACTGTCAGTCAGGAAATTCAGGCTTGAAATTAGACGAAGGTTTCTAACCATCAGGGGAGTGCAATACTGGAACAGCCTACCAAGGGAAACAGTGGGGGCGAAGGACCTCCATGACTTTAAGATTAAGCTAGATAAGTTTATGGAGGGGATGGTATGATAGGATAACGGGCTTAGTCAATAGGTCAATTAAGTGCCACACTGGTAAATAGTACAATGGGTCAATGGTATGATATAACCTTTTCCAGAGGGTTTGGCTGGAGAGTCTTGCCCGCATGCTCGGGGTTCAGCTGACCGCCATATTTGGGGTCGGGAAGGAATTTTCCTCCAGGGAAGATTGGCAATGGCCCTGGAGGTTTTTCGCCTTCCTCCGAAGCATGGGGCAGGGGTCGCTTGCTAAGGAGTGGGTGGATCGGCTTATGTGGCCTGCATCTTGCAGGAGGTCAGACTAGATGATCATAATGGTCCCTTCTGATCTTGAATTCTATGATTCTATGATTCTATGATTCAGTTGGAGATATGCCCTTGTCGCGCATCAGAGAATCCACACAGGAGAGAAACCCTACACGTGCTCTGAGTGTGGGAAATGCTTCAGTCGGTCGTCAGCCCTTATCACACCTCAGATAATCCACACAGGTGAGAAACCTTATGGATGCTCTGAGTGCGGGAAAAGCTTCAAACAGAGCCCTAGCCTGAGCAGACATCGTAGAATCCACACAGGAGAGAGACCCTACACATGCTCTGAGTGTGGGAAAACCTTCATTGACAGCTCAAACCTTGTCAGACATCGTAGAATCCACAGTGGAGAGAGACCCTACACATGCTCTGCATTTGGGAAAAGCTTCAATCAGAGGACGTTCCCTATTAGACATCAGACAAGCCACATGGGAGAGAATGTGAGAAATGCCTTGATTAGGGCTGGCCAAAGCCTGAGCGTCACGGTTTGACTGTTCCCCCATTTCAAAGCAATTGTTAGTCATCAAGTTCCCCCTTCGGGAACAAATTGTTTCATTCCCCGTTGCTTTGATGTTGCTTCAAGTTTTGCTGGAGAGCAGATATTTTTATTATCATTTTCCTCAGTTAAAATATATTGAACTATAACAAAGAGCAGGAACAGGGCAGGGATAGGGGAAAATGTCATTTCATCCACTGTAACAACAAAAGTAGTTAGGGTAAATCAGAGAGATTCCCTTATTCCCTGTATTGTCAGAGTGGGGAATGAACAACAATCTACAGCAATGCCATTAACACAAACACACTCTCAGCCTGCTCCAGCCAGAAGGGAAATGGGCAGGAATTCTCACTGTTCAGCCCAGGACACACTTACACTGATGCGCAGCCGTGAGTGTGCTGGGGAAGCTGGTCTGAGCAAACAATTTGAAGTGACAATTCAGTGAGAACTGAATCATCATGCAGTGGAACAGCTGTACATCAAGTAGTTGTGGCCGAGTGGTTAAGGCGATGGACTAGAAATCCCTTGGGGTCACCTCATGCAGGTTTAAATCCTGCCAACTACGCAAGCACTGTGCTGTTGTTGTCATTATTGTAGTCTTGGTGCCTGAGCATCCCCAGTGCAAATTGGAGCCAGATCTAGCTTCACTCTGTCTACACTTAAAATGCTGCTGTGGCACTGCTATAGCACTTTGGAGTAGACAGTGACTGGAGGGTTGTCCCATCCCTGTAATAGCTGCATTGACAGAACAATTCTTCCTTTTCTTTACCACTATCTAACCAGGGCTTAGGTCACCTTAACTCTATGGGTTTGGGGGGAGGGGGGATTCACACCCTGAGAGACGTCGCTCTGTCAGTTCAGTGCCCAGCGTACACCAGCCCTTAGATCCCTCTTGGTATTTCAATGCAGGCACTGACCTGTGAGAGGAAAACATCAGCTCACAAACACACAGACTGAATTCCCCACATTTCATCTCGCTGCACTTTCCAGAAAGTCATGAAATTCAATTCATTCTTGCTAGGACAGAGAACAAATAAGTGACACTAAGTTTTTGGCTTGGGTAAATAAAATTAAGTGTTTAATTAATATAGTAAAAACCTGTCCTGATGCCTCTAACTAACACCATTGCGTGAAATAGGAACAGAGACAAAGCTTGTCAGTGACGACTAATTTCACAAATGATCTTCCCAATATTAATTTCTACGCTGCCCCCATTGGAGGTCTGGGCATCTCCAGTGTCACTGCTCTGCGTTCACCTTCCCCTTAGAATTGTTCTCGGACATTCGCCTTCCTCTGCAGCGTGGGGCACGGGTCACTTGCTGGAGGATTCCCTGCACATTGAAGTCTTTAAGCCACGATTTGAGGATTTCAGTAACTCAGACATAGGTTAGGGGTTTGTTACAGGAGTGGGTGGGTGAGATTCTGTGGCCTGCATTGTGCAGGAGGTCAGACTAGATGATCATAATGGTCCCTTCTGACCTTAAGTCTATGAATCTATTCCCAAATTTGGAAAATTGTGCAGTTCAGAATGTGAATAGTGACCCCGTCTCCTTCCTGCACCTGCTCTACCTTGCTCCACAGCAGCTTCTCCCCCTGCAGAGTCACTCCAGCACGGCAGTGCAGCCACCCAGGGTTCAGCAGGGGCCCCGGCAAGGACAGTGGGTGCAGCTAACAGCCCGGTGTGCCTGGCAGTGATTCAGCTGTAAAAAAGCAACCCCCCCTCCACAGAAGTACAGAGACCTGATTTCCCCATCTTTAACATCATGACCCCCTGTAGAAAGCCACACGTGTCATTTGTATTTTCACAGGGAGATGCAAAAATCAAGTGACATCAATTTTTAAGTTGAGTAAATAAAGTTGAGGAGATAGATGTTTACCTCTCACAAATATATTAAAGATCCCTCAACATAACACCTGAAGGTGAAATATGAACAGAGACAAACCTTGTCAGCAAAGGCTCATTTCCCAAACGATCTTCAAAATGTTACTAATTCCCACCCCTCCTCCACAGGAGCTCTGTGCACTGTAACTGTTCTGCAGGCAGCTTCCCATTCAATGCTGTTGTGGGACATTCCCAGACTTGGAAATGTACCAACGACAGAATTTGAAGAGCAAACCTGGCTCCCCGCACCAGGCAGGATTTGAGTGTTTTGTCCCTGTCACTTAGAGTTTGTCAATAGTACAGACGCCAGGGGCAGGACTCAGGCTCTGCTTGAGGATCCTGGCACAGGGGCTGGGGTGGGGAGAAAGGATTGTAGATTCTGACCTGTGCTCTAGAGAGGAGGTAATAATTGAAGGGAGCATGTTTGTCTCCTCTCCTCCTCAGTGTCCCAGGGCTGGAATTCTACATTCCACAGGACCAAATGAGGGGGTGATGCCACTTGGTTAATGGAAACCAGTGCTCGAGGTGCAGCTTGAATTCACAACCTCAGCATAGCTCCTCAGCACTGCTCTATAAGTACTGTGCACTAACTAATTGCACCACTGGAGAACATGCTTGCTATGATTTTCTGAGCCCCCCCCCCCCAGGTTGATAAAGGCAAGGAGTGACCCCAAAACTGAGCTGAGAGCAGATAGCAACAAGTGTTGGTACTTGGTGGGGTGGATTCTTCTTAAGGGTTCCAGGCACCATTTCACCCTTTTGTTCTTCCCTGTGTAATAACAGAGCTGGTTAAGACTCAATGGAGAGTCTTGCTGCAGACCAACAGATCTGAAATCACTGATAACCAGCTCTAAGCATTAGTCCTGCTTTGGGAGAGTGTCTCTCATGCAAGAAACTGCCCAGTCTGCGCTAGCAGTGAGGCTCCCTCACTAACAGCTGAAATCAGGGAGAGCTGTGTGAAGTGCAGGGCCCCAGGGGGGCCTGAACAGGGGGGAACACCACCCCAGGACTTTAAAAATGGGAGGGCTCTGCCTGGCCACTTTGTTATGACCGTAAGGGCAAGTGAGGGAGGAGAGCAGTGAGCAGGAGGAAGGGCAGCATAGGAGTCTATCCAGCTCTGAATCTTGTTTTCTCACAGTAGCCAATACCAGGTCTCCCAAAGCCACTCCTCAAGGCAGCACTGGGAGTTGAACCCAGGATCTTCTGTTTACAAAACAGGCACTTTAACCAGCTAAGCCATGGTACCTGCTGTTATTTAAAGCATCGTGTCTGCCCACACCTGACTCTCTGCCAATCCCCACTGGGACCTGACAAGTGTTGCTCCTGTTTGGATTGTGTAAAGCAGAGGAGCAGCTGAAGTTTTGCTCCCAAGGTGTGTGTGTGATTCTTTGGACAGGTCTACACTACAAAATTTGGTTGGTGTAATTACATTACTTAGGCTGGCAATGCAGTTATATCAACCTAATCCCAGTGTAGAATCATAGAATATCAGAGTTGGAAAGGACCTCAAGAAATCATCTAGTCCAACCCCCTGCTCAAAGAAGGACCAATCCCCAGACAGTTTTTTGCCCCAATCCCTAAATGGCCCCCTCAAGGATTGAACTCATAACTGGAGGTTTAGCAAGCCAATGTACAAACCATTGAGCTATTTCTCCCTCCAGATGGGAACTCAACTGTCAGAACTTTCTGGAGCTATGAAATGGGAGAGGCCCAGCCTCTGTAGCAGGAATGCAGGGCCGGCGAGTTCACGGCAGGCATGGTGGGATACTGGTGGAGGCCAGTCATGGTGATATAATGACCAGCAGCATTTACACTGACAATTTGTCTTTTTAAGTTTGCTGCAAAAAGCTCTAGACCTCTCGTCAAGGTGTTTTTATTTTGTCACCAAAACAGGGCAGTTTTGTCGCCAGACGTGGTATTGCAGTGTGTGTACCAGCCACAAGCTGCCAACCGAGGGAGCATTGTGTGTTTTTCACACACCTGAGCAATATAATGATGCTGAAATAACTTTGTAGTGCAGACATGGCCAAAGATTCTCACACACACACACACACACACACACACACACACACACACACACAGAGCTTGCAAGGAAAAGCTCACCTGCTTCTCTGCTTTGCAGAATCCAAACACATGCAAAGCGTGTCAGGCCCTGGTGGAGCTGTCAGGGAGTCAGCTGTGGGCATCACTGTGCCTTAGCTCTAGGTCGGCACCATGGCTTAGCTGGCTAAAGCACCTACCTTCTAAACAGGAGATCCTGAGTTCAACTCCCAGTGGTGCCTTGTTGGGTAACTCTTTGGGTACCTGATATTAGCTGCTGTCAGAGGACAAAATACAGCATTAGGTGGGCCTTTGGTCCAGCCCGGGGTGGCTGTTTTTATGGTTTAAATTACACTCACAGGCACTGATAACAGAGTTACTGAAAGTTTGGGAGTTAAGAGCTGATAGGTCAGTGTTCCAGCCCATCACAGATGACCCCCCTCCCTCTGGGACAGGGGCAGGTCTGGGATCTCACACCAAATGCTCATTGTGGCTGCCAGAATCTGTGGGCAGCTCATTTAGTTTCCACCCAGGATTGAGTCCTGCTTCGTGCACCGTGTGTGAGAATGAAAATCCTAAACCGCCCTTTGAAATAACGAAAGCAGCAGGACATGTTATTGTCCCTGTCCCAAAGCAGACAGACCAATGGAGAAATGCCATTGACTCCAGGCAATACTCCACTGCCATTTTACCTTTTCACTTTGCTAAACTCCTCCCAACTTTGAGGGCTCCCAGAACCTGATATTGAGCTTGAGCTGAGATGTCTACAGTGCAAATTTACCACCCCATGGCCCTAGCCTGGGAGCCTGCACTGGCACGGGACAGCCCTGGGTGTTTCATTGCAGTGTGGACATAGCCTAGCATTATGTCTACACTGCCATTAACACACCCAAGTCACTATTCTCAAACCCTGGGTCAGTTGATTCAGGCTTGTGGGGCTTGTGCTGCAGGGTTATAAAATTACAGTGTAGACACTTGGGCTTCAGCCCAGCCTCCAAGACCCCACGAGGGGTGAGGTCTCGAGCCTGGGCTCCAGTCTGAGCCCCAGGAGCCCAAATCAGATCATCCAGGCCAGCTGGGCCACAGGGATTTTATCACAGTCTAGATGCCCTCTCAGGGTATGTCTACACTGCAATGTAAGCCCAGGGTTAGCAGAAGTCATGTCAGCAGCTCCAACACATAAACATAAACCACGAGGAAAGACCCACCCCAAATAAGCTAGGCAGTGTCCTTCTCCCTACGGTTCATAAGTCCAGCAACCAAAAGTCCTTTAACATGAGCCATCCCCTCTCCCACCCCACTCACAGCTGTTGTCCTTAGTCAGTGCAAGCCCAGAGGTGCCTCTGTAGAGTTCACCTGCCTGCCTGGGTGGAAAAGGGGAAAATAAGAAGGCACCATACTCACTGTGTTGTCTAGGGACTCACTCATCCCTCCACTGCCACCCTGTCCTAACATTGATCTAACCCCTAAATTTTAGTATTGGGACCCAGTCCCCAGCCTCACTCCCAACCAGAGCCTGCTCCTCTTCACCCTTCTCCTCTGTCCCAACCCACAGCCCCTCCTATTCCCAGTGCCCCTCAATCCCAACCCACAGGCCCCTTCTATTCCCAGTGCCCCTCAATCCCAATCCACAGGCCCCCCGCTCCTCACGCTGCTCCTCAATCCCAACCCACAGCTCCCTCCTTCCCTCCAGCAGCAGGTGCTTCAGACCCCTCAGGAAGATTTTCTTGCAAGGTTTCGTGTATGAGTCTGCATGTGGATTTACAGTATGTTGGAAATAGGTTGGGTTGCTTGCCGAAATGATCACTTGTGGCTGGTGTTGCATTCCCAGTCTCCATGTTATTGGGGCAGGAGAAACAAAGGGTTGTTATCCTCGATGTGTGAACCAGGGACTCAACCCTGGGTGGAAACTAAATGAGCTGCCCACAGATTCTGGCAGCCACAATGAGCATTTGGTGCGAGAGCCCAAACCTGCCTCTGTCCCAGAGGGAGGGTCATCCACGAGGGCTTGGCCCACTGACCTATCAGCTCTTAAATCCCAAACTTTCAGTAATTCTATTATCAGTGCCTGTGAGTGTAATTTAAACCATAAGAAAAACCACACTGGGCTAGACCAAAGGTCCATCTAGCTCTGTATTTTGTCTTCTGACAGTAGCCAATACCAGGTGCTCTCAAAACATCTCAACAAGGCACCACTGGGAGTTGAACCCAGGATCTCTTGTTTACAAAACAGGTACTTTAACCAGCTAAACCATAGAGCCTGCCTGTGACTAAGGTACAGTGTCTGCTCACACCTGACTCCTGGGCCCCACCTGGCCCCACAAAGCAGAGGAGCAGGTGAGGTTTTCCTTGCAAGCTGTGTGTGTGTGAATCTTTGGCCAGATCTGCACTACAAAGTTATTTCAGCAGAATTATATTGCTCTGGTGTGTGAAAAACACACAACGCTCCCTCGGTCAGCAGCTTTTGGCTGGTGTACACACTGCAATGCCACGTTTGGCGACAAAACTGCCCTGTTTTGGTGGCAAAATAAAACCACTTCAATGAGAACAGTAGAGCTTTTTGCAGCAAACTTAAAGTGACAGAGTGTCAGTGTAGACACTGCTGTTCATTATATCACCATAACTGGCCTCTGCCAGTATCCCACAATACCCTCTGTGAACTCGCCTGCCCTGCAGTCCTGCTACAGAGCCATGGGCCTCTCCCCTTTCATAGCTCCAGGAAGTTCTGACAGCTGAGCCTGCTGCTCTGCTCCAGCAGCCAGGAGCAAATCACTGCTGTGGATGCTGCTCTCTCCCACCCTGCGAACACAGATCAGGGTGGTGGGAACTCCTTGAATGGGGGAGCACCGGCATCTGAACTGTGACACCCCCAGGACACCCCTTCCCTCGAGGAGGCTCTTACCGTCTAAACAGGGTCGGCTGTTTTCTAGTAAAATCACTAAAAGGGAAGGAGAAAACTCGAAAGAGGTTCCTCCTGGCGCTCAGGTACGTGAACCCCAATACTCCCCCAGTCCTCAAAGAGAGACCTGGAGAGGGAGACTTGCTGAAGCAAAGCCACAGGGTCTCTGAGGTTTCCCTGGCCCCTCGCCCCTGTCCTGCCTGGCTGATGTCAGCATCTCTCTGTGAGGTCACCACCTCCCCACCACCTTTGGCCAATAGTCTGAGCCCCTGCAAAAGGCCTTTGTGATGTCACTGCCTGTCACGGACTCACAGATCGTGCCCACTCTTGGCCCTGTGCGGTCCATGGGGGGTGCCCCTTTCAGTGCGACAGCCCTTCTCGGGGGTCCACTCTCTCTTGGGGTCAGGCCCCTCCACCTCCTGGAGCTGCCCCTCTCTGAGCCTTAGCACGTCTGTCTCTCGCCGTGGGCCCCTCAGGGAGTCCACGCGCTCTGGACCCCCTGGGCCTCCTCACCCCCGAAGGGGTTGATGCCCCCTGTTCTCTAGCCCAGAGCGACTCTGTGGGGCGGTTCCCCCCTCCCCTCAAGCTTGAGAGCCAGGGGAGCAGAGCAGGCTGGAGCCCCAGGCCTCCGTGGGGGCAAGCAGAGGGGGGGCTGGTCCCAGGCCTCCGTGGGGGATGGGGGGCTGGCTACCTCCTGCGGGAAGTGGAGTTACCCGGCCCCAGCCTGCTCTGCTCCCCTGGCTCTCAGGCTTGTGTTGGTGTTGGCTAGATTTGTGCGGGTGTTTGTGTATATTAGCAATTGTGTGTGTGTGTGTCAGGATTCATGCATGTGTCTGTGTATGTTTGCAATTGTGTGTGTGTGTATGCGCTCTGCCGCCCTCTGCCGGCACGACAACTATTTCTCTGTATGTCGCAGCCCCCATACCGTCGACCCCAGTGGAGATTTCCCCATCTTACAAGGGCTGGCTGGCCTGACCCTTCTCCCCTCTGCGGAATGTGGCGGGGGCTGCAGCTCTCCCCCTGTGGGGCAGGAGTGCCACGGTGTGGGGTGCTGGTCTCCAATGCACCAGGAGAGTAGCTCAGTTGAGGCAGGGCAGGGCGTGTGGTGTCCGTTCTGCGTTGCCTGGTGCTGGGCCATTGCACAATCCCCAGCCACGCTGCACAGCGCACCCCAAGAGGGGACAAGGGTCCAAGCACATGATCCTGCATGAGGATCATTCTCATTGGTAGCCATCCAGTGGCAGTGAGTTCCGCAGGCCTTGGCACATGATGTGTGGGGCAGGAGGTCCTTGTATTGGGAGCTGTGGGAGTGAACTGCGTGCAGTTGTATCTCTGAGCACGATTGTGAATATTATGGTGTGTGTGGGGGGGTGATTGTGAGTGTGGCTGGGGGCGGTGATTGTTGCTCTCTTTGGGGGTTGGGCTAGCATGTCCCTCTGGGTGTGTGGTGTCTGAGTGTTCTTGCGATTGTGTGAGTCTCTTTGTGCGTCAGAGTGTGTGTATGTGTGTGTGTGTGTGTGACTTGCTGCAGAATACAAAATCCTGCAAAGCCATTTCCTAGTGGTTAGCCCAGCAACACACTGATACAAACAGTGTCACAGATGCACACACACACAGAGTAGGGCTCAGCCCCACCAGCAGGGCAGCAGGGACACACACGTCTCTCCTGGGCCAGCTTGGACAATTTCCCATCACGACCCGGCACAGTGCTGGTGCCCCCACACGGGGGTGGGCAGTGACTGGGCAGGGGGGGCAGATGTGCCGGATCTGTAAAAGCAGCAAAGAGTCCTGTGGCTCCTTATAGAATAACAGCCGTGTGGGAGCATGAGCTTTCGTGGGTGAATCCCCACTTCGTCGGATGGATTCAGAAGGAAGCACTTTGGGAAAATCAGTCAAGGCCCTTAGCTGAGCTGAGACACAGACCCAGTGACCCCTGCACCACCCTGGGAGGTGGGGTTGAGTGGTCAGAGCAGGGAGGGCTGGGCACCAGGACCCCTGGGTTCTATCCCTGGCTCTGGGGGTGGAGTGAACTGGGATCCAGGACTCCTGGGTTCCATAGGGGAAACTGTTTTTCCCTGTGCTTCCCTCCCTAGTGATCCCAGCCCAGCCCCCTAGTGGAGACTGAGCACAAGTGGGGGGAGTTGTTCTCCCACTTTGGACTTATGATTCAAACCCCTCCCCCAGGGGCTATGATATCATGAAATCTGCCCCCCACCCCCAACACACCGAAAACTGGTGGGATTCTGTCCACACGCAGAGAATTTTCTCCGCCGGGCTCCTTCGGTTCATCTCGCTGCTCTCCCTACTGCCGCCAGACACTGCTCATCTGCATAGCCCCGCCCATGGACACGTGACACCTTCTGTCCTGCTGGTTTCAAGTGAGTGAGTTGCCCTCGGGAGTGAGCAGGTCCCAGCACGTCACAGCCCCAGCCAGGGCCGGCTCCAGGCACCAGCTCAGCAAGCAGGTGCTTGGGGCAGCCCAGGAAGGGGCGGCATGTCGAGGTCTTTGGCAGCAATTCGGCAGCGGGTCCCTCGGTCCCTCTTGGAGGAAGGACCTGCCACTGAATTGCTGCTGAAGAAGAAAGTGGTGCAGTGGAGCTGCCGCCGATTGTGATCACAGATTTTTTTCCTGCCGCTTGGGGCGGCAAAAACCCTGGGCCGGCCCTGGCCCCAGCACAGCACAGCCCAGCACACGTCATAGCACGTCACAGCCTGGGGCAGGAGATATTGGGGAAGGGATGAGGAGAGACCCAGCCCCATAGACCCATAGGGGCAGCGGGATATGGGGGCAGGAGAGGGGATGGCGGGGAGAGACCCATCTCCATAGACCCCCAGAGGCAGGAACTGAGGGGAGAAGGGGAGGGAGGATCCAGCCCTATAGACCTGTAGGGGCAGGGAGATATTGGGGCAGGAGGGGAGAAGGGGTTGGCAGAGACCCAGCCCGGGGTGCAGGGGAAATGGGGTGGTTTGGAAGGAACTGGGGAGGAGAAGAGACACATGGCAGGACAGGAAACCGACTCACTCCGAATACATGCAGAGCAGGGCAGGGCGGAGGCAGATCATGCTGGTCCCAGGGTAATTTCAGGGGTTCTGATTCCCACTCAGCTGGGGGCTCACCTCTGGGCTGAGGAGGATGCAGGGGCTGTGTGTGTGTGTCAGGCTGGGAGCTGCCTGGGCAGAGGTGCTGGAACTGGGGGTGCTGAGCCACGTAAATTATCCCGATCTAAACGCCATTGTAGAGAACACTATGTTGGCACACCGCTTCCTGGCAGCCAGAGACTGTGCTTTCTACACCTGCTCCTGTGGATGTGACCTCTCTCCTGATCGCTAAGGAAAGGAGCCTTTCCAGGAAATGGCCACAGCTTCTGGGAATCCGCATGTGGCTGTGAACAGAATTTGGCTCCTGGAACACAAGGCAACTTAAAAGCTGAGCACGCAGACAGGGCTTGAACCCTGGCCCCTCAGATTAAAAGCCTGATGCTTTACCACCTGAGCTACCTGGGCTCGTTAAGAGCATCTTCACCGTTCACCACAGGAGTGAGCAGGCAGGCAAAGAGAGGCAAAGAAAGTCCCCAGAACTCCTCCTCTTTCTGCACAGCCACTGCCTGTCAGCAGGATTCCTCCTCCTCCTCCCTCCTGTGCCTCAGTGCGACTAAATCTCCACAGCTAGACAGCTGGTCCGTCGCTGCACCCCAATCCCCCATGCCTGAGCCTCCCTGTCAAAGCCCTGCACCTGGCCCCGTATAATTAAGTCTCACATCTCACTGGGAAATCGACTTCTTGTGCCAGAGAGTCTCGCCCCCCCTCAATAGGTGACCCAAGAAACACAGTGTCCACCTTTTCCAAAGAAGCGCATGAAGAAGGCGCCCGCATGGCTTAACGGATAAGGTGCCTGACTTTGAATTAAGAACTTGAGGGGTCAAGTCCCTTTGTGGTTGTGTTGATGCAGTTTTACCTTCATGCTGAAAGTCCTGCTCCTTTCAAATCTGGAACCTCTTCTTGGCCGCTCAGGCCAATGCTCTGCCTTCAGCTAGAGCCCCGGGAAGGAGTTGGGGGTTGGATGTCACAAAGGCTGGGGCATGAGCCCCAGGTGCTTCCAGTCTAGCCTTTGCTATTCCTGAATTCCCAAAGGAAATGGACGGCTGCCCGGGCTAGCGTGTGGAGCAGTTTCCCTCTGTCCCTGTGCTTGAGGGGGGTTGCTACATAGCGCCTTGGGAGCCTGGATGTTTCTCTGCTTCTCACCAGCTGGAGAAAAGCCTCTTGGGATAACATCTCCTGCCCCACTGCAAAAGTGAGCATGGAGTATGGGAACGGTAAGAGGCCCCACCAGGGGGGCTGGCCCTGCTTTCCTACCGTCTACTGATGTTGGACACAGAGCATCAGCAGCCACCCCGCATGGTGGTCTGCGGGTGGCCTTCAGTGGGGTTTGGCATGGCAGGGAGCAGGCTGGCCGGGAGTCTTGTTGCCTGTCTGCTGGCCACACATAGGCATGGTCCTGCCCTCGTCTAGCCCCGCCCTCAGTCGCTCTGTGGCTTATAAGCCTTCCCTCAGAGCTGTCAGCACCAGCCGCCTGTGCTCCAGGTGCCCAGAGGAGGAGAGGTGTGCTGGGCTCCAGCCTGGGACTCTGCCTCCCTCCTGCCTATCAAGCCTGGCCCTGGCACTGCTTTCTTCAAGTGCCATGTGAGCAAGAGGAAAAGTGTGGCTACAAGCACCAGACTTGTGGGCATCAGGTGAAGCAGTGAGAATCCCAACCACTAGAGCCACTTCTAAACCCCCACCAAAGACCTGGCTCTGGTGGGGAAAGGACTTAACCAGCAGGAGGGAAATGACCCACTTTTGTATAGCTGGAGACAGGAAAGCACTTTGAGCACCAGATCTTTACCACCAGCTAACACAAGGTCCCACTGAGATTTGAACTCAGATTGCAGGATTCAGAGTCCTGCCCTTTACACCATGGGACCAGCTTGTATTGGTCTCTTGGGACATTGGAGACTCTCACAGGGCTGGCTTGTGTAAGGGACTGTTGGCCCTTTACTAAAACTTAGTGGGGTTTGGTTGGCTAGTTCCCAGTCCCAATAGAAGGGGGAAGGGCCAATGGGAAATCAGGACCCTGAGACTGACAGGCCCCTGGGGCAATGGTCACCAACGGGTAGGGAACAACCAACGGGTAGGGAACAAGTGAGAATTTGTTAATGGAGAAAAATTCCTGGTGAAAATTGGCAAAGCTGTGCAGATTTTGAAAAGTTCCAGTGAATTTACACATGAAGATACAAACAGAGAGACAAACACGCACACAGAGAATGAGAAAATCACACACTGCACAGGCCCACACAGACATAACAAAAACCAAACCCACACAGCACACAGAGCCATATACACAAAAAGGAAAACCTCACAAAATATAGAAAGAACAAATCCACACCAAAAATACAGCAAAAGCCCACAACAGGAAACACAAAACCCACATATCAAAAGAATACAAAGCAAAAAACAATATTAATGCAAAAATCATACACACATCCATGCACACAGAACTATGCAAGACATCCACCAAAATCACACAGGACCCACATGCACATCAACGTGACAGATGAAAACCACACCAGCATACAGCAAGCCAGGCAGGGTTTGAGTCTCACAGCGAAGTGGGTGAGCACACCCGTGGTTTGGGGAGCAAAGACTGAGAGGGAGTCAGGGGCAGTGCTCTGGGTTCTGCCTGACCCCTCCTGACACAGGCAGCTGGTGGAGGGCAGAGCCTGGTAGATCTGTGGAATCTGCCCTGCTCTCTGTAAAGCAAGGGGACCTCAGTGTCTTCTGAGCAGGAATTGTATTTTCTGCAGGGCAAACTGATTGGCAGAAGCCTTTTGCTTAAAGGAAACTAGGGCTGCAGGTGAGGTTTGAACTCATAACCTCAGCATCACTCCACTCAGCACTGCTCTGTAAGTACTGAGCACTAACCCATTGCACCACTGGGCCCTGTTTTCAGGAGCTTGTCTCCATGTTTCATGGCTGGATTAGAGGAGTGGGGGGGTTGCATTAGCTAATACAAATCCATATGAAAGGCTGCAGAATGGCAGCAGCAGAGGTGGGGAGCCTCCTTCCATGTGAAAGAGCTGGTTCCCCCTTCCGTTGCTCAGGGGAAGGTTGGTGCTTTGAGCCCACCTGGTGCTGGAGCATCTGATGGGTGAGATTAACGGGACTCAGGAGGAAGGAAAGGGAGGGGAAGTCTTTCCTATCCCTGCCTAGCTCCACTGGTCTCCTGTGGCCCTTTCGGCTCCCTGCTCCCCTGTTGGGGAGATGCAGAGACAAGCCCCCATCGGGGTGAGTCACCGAGAGGCTGTGTCCCGTGGCGTGTGTGGGGGAGGGTTGGATGGGGCTCGAGGGAGAAGGTTGTGTGTGACAGTGCGTGGGGAGGGGAGGTGTGTTCCTTAGGATAGAAACAGAGGTGAAAGTAAGCTGGTACAAGCTGGTGCGGCATAGCGGCAGAGCCAATCGCCGTGCCGGACTGCACGGCTTTGCTGTGGGGATTGAAAGGGCTCTAGGCTCCCGCCACAGCTGGCAGCCCAGAGCCCCTTTAAACCCCCCACTCGCGGCTCCGGCGGCCAGGCTGGGGCCAGATTTAAAGGGCTCTGGGCTGCTGCGGCTGCGGTCAGCCCAGAGCCCTTTGAATCCCGGCCGCGGCTCTGGTGGCTGGGCTGGGGCCAGAATTTAAAGGGCTACCTCTGCAGCTGGGAGGCCCTGGTTCATGTAAAGGCCCTTGGTCTCCCAGCCACAGCTGGTACTCCAGGGCCTTTAAATCTTGAGGCCACGCCCCCTTCCAGATGAGGCCACGCCCCTTCTGGATGAGGCCACGCCCCCTCGGGACTCCGGCAGTACCGGTAAGTCCTGTAAGTTACTTTCACCCCTGGATATAAATGATGGAAAACACAGGGGTAGTGACAGTGAAGCCCCGTGTCTGAGTGTTATGACTATGTGTGGTGTTGCCATTCACCTTCTCCTCCTATGGTCTCAGCTTTCATTGAATCCAGCATTTTTTCTCCTGTCATCATCCCAGAGGTGTCCCACATGCCTCAGCTACCGAGTGTCCCTCTTAGAGACGCTGAGGACTGGAACTGATTTCAGCTGCTGGGCAGCTCTGCTAGGTCTTTATTCATTTGCATAGGAAAATAGTGTTTAAATTCATTTCAAGCCCCCCTCAACTTCAGCGAACTCCTGAACATACTGGAGATGGGTGTGGAAATCGATTTTCATTTGAAAAAGTTTCTTTAAGGGACTCATTTGGAGTGGAACTAGGAACCCATTACCCTACAGGAAACATTCACCCACTGAGCTATACTCTCAACAGAGAACATCCTGTATAGCCCAGAGCAGGAACAGTTTTTAACCTGGGGGTTAGTAAACTTTATCTCTATACAAACACCACAGCTTACAAAGTCCCCACCCCCGCTCTGTGTCACCAGAGCACAACAACTCTCCTTGGAGCACACACAGCTCCCCAGCTCCCTGCCCGTCAGTCTCTCCAGCATTGCTCCAATCCCTTAAAGCAGGGTCTCAACCTCAATTTACCTTAGGGCCAGGGCCAGTCCTCCAATCCTCCCAGTGGGCCAATAATGTCACTCATACCGCCCAGAACCAGCCCCCCAAAACTCCACCCCCCACCTACCTAAGGCTCTGGGAGGGAGTTTGGGTGAGGAGGAGGTCTCGGGTGCAGGCCCTGGGCGGGGGCTGGGGCTTGGGGTGCAGGCGGGGTGCAGCCTCTGGGGGAGTTTGGGTGCAGAAGGGTGAGAGGCTGGTCTCTGGAAGGGAGTTTGGGTGGGGTGGGGTTCTGGGGTGCAGGCTCTGGGATGGAGTTTGCAGCACCGTAACATGGGCGAGGCGAGTGAGGCACTTGCCTCGGATGCAGAAAGTGGAGGCGCAGCTCTACCACGATCAGAGGCGCTTCCACTGCCACTTCTTGGCGGCAGTTCGTCAGTGGGTCCTTCTCTCCGAGGGACTCAGGGACCCACTGCTGAATTGCCACCGAAGGATGAATGAAGCGGCGGTGGCAATTCAGTGGCAGGTCCTTCCCTCCGACAGGGATCAAGGACCCGCAGCCAAAGAGCCTGGAGCTGGCCCTTGCCTCGGGCACAAAAATTCCTTGTACGGCTCTGGGAGTTTGGGTGCTGGGTGCAGGCTCTGGGCTGGGGCAGGGTAGGAGGAACAGGAGGAGGGTGGGGGTGCAGGCTCTGGGAGGGAGATTAGGGTGGGCTGGAGGGTGTGTGTGGTGGGAGTGGGGGCTGGGTGTGGGTGGGTGTTGGGGGCTGGTGTGTGTGGACGGGGGTGCAGGCTCTGGGTGGGAGTTTGCAGGGAGGTGGGGGTATGTGGGGAGGGGATGGTGGTGCAGGCTCTGGGAGGGAGTCAGGCGCTTACCTGGGTCTCCAAGGTGGGGTGGGCTGGGGGCCTCAACGTTCTGCTGCCCCCGGGCATCACCCCCGCAGTGTCCCATTGGCTGCAGGGGCTCGGGGTGGGGGCAGCGCATGGAGGCCCAGCCCCACCCTGCCCTGCCATGGGGAGGGGCCGACAGCCACTGGAGCGAGCAGGCAGATGCTGCTCAGCTGTGCTGCACTGCTGGGGCCCCTGGGGAGGAGCGCCTGGAGGCAGCAGGTGGGGCCAAGGAGAGATCCGGTCCCCAAACTGCTGGAGCCCCACGGGCGAGATCTGGGGATCAGGACTGCCAGCCAGCCAAACACCTTTAAGAGGAGGTGTCCCTCTCCTGTCAAAAACTGATCTTCCTCCTTCAGTTCAGTGACAGCCTGAATTGTTCCTTATCCCGGCAGAGCCAGAGGATTGAAAGCAGCAACATCAAACCCCGGTGTAGCTCGCAGGAATGGACATAAACACTCCCTGATATCTGAGGAGATGTTCAGCTTTGCCCTTGGTCAACTACAAGGCCAAAGGGAAAGGAGGTGGCACCAAACACAGGTACAAGTACTAACAACAGTGGCTGCCTGTTAGCCATAGATTTTAAGCGGGGCAATACGTTGAAACAAGCCCGTGTTAAGTCGAGGGCCGCCCCGAGGAGTCCGGGGGTCCAGGGTCTTCGGTGGCGGGGGGCCCCCGCTTTGGCGGTAAGTTAGCGGCGGAGAGTCCTTCCGTTCCGGGACCCGCTGCCAAAGTGCCCCAAAGACCCACAGCGGGGCCCCCACCGCCCGAATTACCGCCGAAGCGGGACCCGCCCCCGAAGTGCAGCCCCCACCACGGGCCTTTGGGGCACTTCAGTGGCGGGTCCCGGAACGGAAGGACCCCCCCCGCCGAAGACCCAGCTGCACTCCGGCGGCAGGTTCCGCTTCGGCGGTAATTCGGTGGTGGGGGGGGGGGGGTGTCCTTCTGTCCCAGAGAGGAAGGACCCCTGGCAGGCAAAGACCGGGCGCGACGAAGCTCGGGGGGCCCGGGGCCCATGAGAGTTTTCCGGGGCTCCCGGAGCGAGTGAAGGACCCTGCTCCAGGGGCCCCGAAAAACTCTCGTGGGGGCCCCTGCTGGGCCTGGGGCAAATTGCCCCATTTGCCCCCCCCCCTCTGGGCGGGCCTGCATACAGGAGGCCTGTGATATGCAGGGGGTCAGATTAGATGCTCTAATGGTCTCTTCTGGCCATAAAGTCGACTAATTTCTGAAAAACTGAGTGTAGCATTGGGAGCAGCAGCGTCTGATGTTTTCCTGTCTAGCCGGCTTGCTTCCTAGAACGAATGCTCCTTGAGTGGGGTGATCCACAGGGAGTAGCTCAAACCTCCAGAGTGCCTGGCCAGGGGCAGGACATTAGCCCAGCAAGGGAGGGGTGTGGCAGTGGGGCCAGGATTTCATCCCATGATATCAAAATTCATCTTAGTAAAAGTATCAATGAATCAGTTTGCAGGATTTATATCAAGCATCCTAAAGTAGTTTACATATTGCTCTAATTAAGAGATCATCTCTCTGCTGGAGAATGTTATCTTAGTGGTCTCCCGCTGCCGAAGCATTTATGGAAAAAATGTTGACGTGTGATATTTATTTTCAAAACCTAAGGCTTTGATCCTCTCTCAATGTTCTGTTACGATGACTTTGTTTCTGTTCAAATTATCAGAATATATATCTAATAATTTTCTCAGCTGAATGTTGAAGCAGTAAAGTAACAGATGTTTCCCAAACAGTTATTGACCTGAAGCATCGTGATTCGTTTAGAACAACTTATTGTTTGATTCAGCCAGTCAGATCAGTTCAGTTTATCCATAAAAACACATCCAGAGAAAGTTGACAATGGTGATGGAGAGAGGGTGGGTGAGAGGGCTGAGCTGTTGTCTTAAATACTCTTTATGCATCTGATTAATTAGCACAGATTTAATTTAATATACATCTAGTTTAAAATTGGAAGAACTTTCCTACTTACTCTCTACTTTCTCTTCATGTAAATTCAAGCATTGCACTATGCAAACTTGGGACAGCTATAATGTTAAAGAACCTGAATCTCTAAACAGGACTCAGGAGGGCATTCGGATAAAAATCCCAGCACCTTCCCTCTTCTGACATTTGGGGAAGAGGAGTTCTCTGGGCTTCTCCCAGGGCATCGCCCTGATCCCACCCCCCTATATTTCATATTTACTGCTGATTGATAGATTTAACCCTCCAGTTGGTTTGGTGGCTTTAGCTGGTTTTGTCAAGCTCTGTTATTGTCTCTAATTCCTTCATCAGCACAGGGAAAATACAATGAATCAGCCTGGCTGATTCTCCTCTGTGTGTCTTTAAAAATACAGTGAATTTAAAAGACACTATTATTGTTTATTTTTTGTTTGCACAGGTTCCATTCTGGGAGCTATGTATACAAGTCATTGTTAAACCTCAGGAACATCTGAGTTCAACTCCTTTAAAATAATGTTTGAACTATAAAGAAAATTAAACAGTGATTTCTTTTGAAATGTCAAGCTATTTTGCCCTTTTTCTAAAAAAATTCTCCGTGTCAACTAAGTCCTTGGATTGTTTGAAAACAAAATGTATTTTTGCATGGGGAAAATTTTATGTTCAATACCCACATGAGTGACTAGTGGGTGCTGGGAATCCTTGCAAGGGGGGACACAAGGAAGCACTGTCCCTCCTCAGTATGCAAAATGGGAAAAGATCAATGGCTGGAGTAGCTTCCACTGCTCTAATACCCTATTAAAGTCAATGATTTAGGTACATAACTATAGGCACTCAAGTATGGAAATTTTGGCCTATGTGATTTGACCAGGGCCACAGTGGGAGCCAGTGTCAATGCTAGGATTAGTCCTTTGTTCTCATCCCTGAGCCCACTACATACTATATTGCCTCTTTTATTTGTCTGCCCCTTTTTGTGGTCAAACGTCATGCTGGATGCTCAGCAGAAGAACTTGTGATGGTCCTAGTGTATCAACGGTAGCCTGAGTGGTGCTGCTCACTCCAGCTGCAAAATGATCTGGGGCCTTCCCAAAAATCAAAGAGCTTCTGGCTGTGATTTGTCAGTCCTCAAAGGCCAGCCAGGTGACTGCAAACAGCTTACAATCATTAGGAAAAATTAGTATCAAGATTCCAACTCTAGCAGTCAGACAACATTGGTTCAATTTACAAGAGATTACTTTTTATATTCCTTGGTTCCCCCCAAATTAGGAAGGGCCTGTGACCACAGGTCCTGCAGGGTACAAAGGGCAGGTCTACATCCCTTTTCTCTTTGTGCATAGTCCTGCCTGCTACCTTTTCAGTTTCAGTTCTGCTACCACAGTACTGATCAGCACATAAGAATAGGAAAGGGCACACACACACTCCCCTCCTGGTGTTGGGAGGGGAACACAGGAATGTTATGTGCTCTTATTCAGCACATAAGAATGTTATGGCACATAGGAATGTTATGGAATAACATAGGAATGCCTTAGGGCACATAGGAAAGGGCACGCTGGTAGCACACGGCCAGGCGGACCAGTGTGCCTCTGGCTCCCAACGGGGCTGCGCACCTGTGTCTGTCTGTCTCCCCCCCAGCTCCACCAACGTGGCCTGATAGTTCACGCTTGCGATCTCGTCACCCTCCCCCTCCGTCCATCCTTCACTCCCTTCCCTGCGTCTCTCCATCCTTGTCCTCTGTCCCGTCCCCTGTCTGCATCCGTCCCTGCCCCCTTCGTCCCCTCCGTCCCATCCCTGCAGCCCCCCAGCCCTGTCCTCCGTCCCGTCCCGTCTCCATCCGTCCCTGCCCCTTTCGTCCCCTCCGTCCCGTCCCTGCATCCGCCGCTGAGCGGGGGGACGGACTCCTCCTCGGTGACGTCATTGCCGCGGGCTACCAGCAGCTGCTTTGTTTGCGTCACCGCCCATTTTTCCCCCCTCCCTGCCCCACGTGTTCCGAGAACGTTTGTTTTGGTGGTTGCCGCGGCGACAGTGGGCGGAGCCCGGGTGACCACGCTAGTTGGGCGGGGACAGAGGGCGGTGACGTCACAAGTGGGGCGGCCCGGTCGCGCGGCGTGAAAGTTCCCAACGGACAGTGTCAGCGCTCTGGGCGCGAGCCCCGCCCGCGAGGACACCCCCCCCCTTCACCCCCCGCGCACCAGCTCGCAGCAGCAGCGGCTCCCCCCGGCAGCGGCGCGAGCAGGGAATCCCCGGGAGCCGTCTCGCGCCGCCCCCTCCTGCTGCCTCAATGCTGCTGCTGCTGCCCGGCGGCGGGACCGCGGCTGGCCCCGCCCCCCTGCTCCGGAGGGGCCCGTCCGAGCTGTAATTAAAGGGTTTTTGTCTTGCAACTTTTTCATATTTTTGGTGCAACGTTTTTACCCCCCCCCCCTTTGAGCCTCTCCCCAGCTGGACTCTCCGCCGGGCTCCCAGCCCGAGCAGCCCCTGACACATCCCAGGGGTGGGGGGGGTGTCCCCCGCACCCGTGGCACTTGAAGGGTCTCGGTGGCAGAGCTGGGTGGTTCCGGGTCCCGAGCAGCGGCTGCGTTACAGGGCTGTCTGGTTCTCTCCCCCGTGCTGTCTGCAGGCAGCCACCCGGCCAATTGGACACGGCTCTCAGCGGCACGCTGCTGCTCTCCCTGGCGATCCTCGCGGCGGGCAGGCAGAAAGCCCTGAGGCAGGCAGGTGTCAGCAATGCGAGTATCCCTCCCCACCCTGCACAGCCTGCCCGGTGCTCCGCGGTGCCCGGTGCTGGATCGCAGCGCAGGGGAGCTGCCCGGCCCCACCTGGCGAGAGCGACCGGGGCTGAGCTGGGCTGCAAATGAACTGGAGGGGACGGATGGAGACAGGGGACGGGACGGAGGACAGGGCTGGGGGGACGCTGGGATGGGATGGCGGGGACGACGGGGGCAGGGACGGATGGAGACGGGACGGGACAGAGGACAGGGCTGGGGGGATGCAGGGACGGGACGGAGGGGACGGAGGGGGCAGGGACGGATGGAGACAGGGGACGGGACAGAGGACAGGGCTGGGGGGATGCAGGGACGGGACGGAGGGGACGAAGGGGGCAGGGACGGATGGAGACGGGACAGGACAGAGGAGAAGGCTGGGGGACGCAGGGATGGGACGGAGGGGACGAAGGGGGCAGGGACGGATGGAGACAGGGGACGGGACAGAGGACAGGGCTGGGGACGCAGGAAGGGAGTGAAGGATGGAGGAGCGGAGGGGGACCAGATCGCAAGCGTGAACTATCAGGCCACGTTGGTGGAGCTGGGGGGGAGACAGACAGACACAGGTGCGCAGCCCCGTTGGGAGCCAGAGGCACACTGGTCCGCCTGGCCCTGTGCTACCAGCGTGCCCTTTCCTATTGGGGTGCGCCCATGCTGTGCCACAGAGCTCCCCTGCCCAGCACCCCCCTACAACTCTTCCACCACAAATGCACAGTGCTGTGCACACACACCTCGCCCAGCACACCCCTGCCCACAGCCCAGGGCCGGCTTTAGGAAGTGCGGGGCCCAATTCGAACATTTTTGGCGGGGCCCCGGCAGGGATGACTAAAAAAAAAAAAACATGTAAAAAAAAGCCTTTCATTTCTTAGCAACCGGTTCCCTGTAAAAAGTTCTGCTTTAAGGGATGTGCCACAGTATGTATTTTTTGTACCAATAGGGTTACCATACGTCCGTATTTTAAAAAATTCCTCCCGGATGGCGATTTAAGAACCAAAAAGCTGGACATGTCTGGGAAAATACAGATGTACGTTAACCAGACCTAAAGTTCTTTTTTAAAAAGATGAGCCTGAACTAGAACTGAGCTCCGTTTCATGTGTGTGGATCCCCGCCACTCCCTGGGGGTGTGCTAGGGTGTCCAGATGTCCAGATTTTATAGGGACAGTCCCGATTTGGGGTTCTTTTTCTTATATAGGCTCCTGTTACCCCCCACCCCTGTTCCAATTTTTCACATTTGCTCTCTGGACACCCTAGGGTGTGCCCATGTGTGGGTCCCAGCTGCTCCATGCCCCCCCTCATTGAAGCAGGGTTACTGCCCTGGGAACTGCAGGGCAGCAGTGGACATGGGGCTGGCTGGAGGCAGGGCAGGGGCTGACTGGAGGTAGGGTCTGGCTGCAAGCAGGGCAAGGGGTGTGGGGCTGGCTGGAGGCAGGGGTGTGTGGGTGGGCTGACTGGCTTCAGGTAGGGCTGCAGGGGGGTGTGGCAAGGGTTGGCAGCGCTGGACACAGAGGAGTGCGGGACTGGCTGGCTTCAGGCAGGGGCGTGCGGCAGGGGTTGTCTGGAGACAGGGCAGGAGGTGCGGGGCTGGTGCGGGCAGGGGCTGGCTGCAGGCAGGGCAGGAGTGCGGCGCTGGGTGCAGGCAGGGGTGCGGGTACAGGGGTACCGCCCACCCTGTACGGTAAGTGCCTCCTCCTCCCTCCCCACCAGGTAGCAGCAGCAGCAGCCTGGGGTTCGGGGCTATTTAAAGGGCCTGGGCTCCCTGCTTCTACAGCCCCGGCCCTTTAAATAGCCACGGGAGCCTTGGCAAAGCAGTGGGGTTCCAGGGGCTATTTAAAGGGCTGGGGCAGTAGAAGCAAGGGGAGCCCCAGACTTTTTAAATAGCCCCCAGAGCTCTAGCAGTGGGGCTCTGGTGGCAATTTAAAGGGCCTGAGGCTCCAGTCCCTGCTGGGAGCCCCAGGCCCTGTAAATTGCCCCCTGGGGAAGCTGGGCCACCCCGGTACAGCGCACTGTCAGGGCTTGTGTGCGGGGCCCTCTTAGGCGCGGGGCCCGATTCGGGGGAATTGGTTGAATTGGCCTAAAGCCGGCCCTGCCACAGCCCCACCACAGCTGCCCAGCACCCCACACAGAAACCCCCACTCTCTAGTTTCCCAATACACACAGATTTCCCCTCCCTTCCTTCCTCCCTCCCAGTGCCCTTCCCCACAGCCCCACACCATAACTGCACAATGCCCCACACAGACCTGCAGTGCCCTGACACACACAGATCTCCCCCATAGCCCAGCACCCTGTTTTTCACTCTTCTTTTTTCAAGACCCAAAGGGAGAAATCCCCTCCCTCCTCCTACTCCATGGGAGGAGGGAAGCGGGGATTGAGCTTCTCTATGAATAGCTCCAGTGCCTGATTCTGCTTGAACTTACTTTTCCTGAAAGAGGCACCATTTTTCTCAGTTTTACCGTCACCCCTGGGGTTCTGACAGGGGCGGCTCTAGACACCAGCGCGCCAAGCAGGCGCTTGGGGTGGCCGTTTCCCGGGGGGGCGGCATTTGGCTCCGGTGGAGCTCCCGCCGGCATGCCGGCGGCAGGTCCGCTCGTCCCGGGCTCCAGTGGACCTGCCACAGGCATGCCGGCAGGAGCTCAACCGGAGCCGCGGGAAGAGGGGACCCGCCGCGGGACTGGGGAAGGGCGGCGCAGCGCTCCGCGCTGCTTGGGGCAGCCCGATTTCTAGAGCCGCCCCTGGGTTCTGAATAACAGCAGTGAAACTGACCAAAGCTGCTAGTGCTTGGCAGCATTGTGAGGCGGAATAGAAGCTCTGGAACTGCCAGTTTGCAGACGCAGGAAGACAGGTCTGCACTGGTTTACATTTGGAAGGTTATCTTCAGATAATGAAAGCTGGGCATGTGCTTTCTTCAATCCCTGACAATGCATGGCAGAGAATACAATTATTAAAGAAAAACAGTTTTAGCCCCTTTTTGCACAGTTACCTGCACTTATACAGGTTGCAACCTGATATTCCTTGCACAATCTACAAGTTTGGGTGCATCGGTAATGCCCTAATTGTATTACCGTTGCACCGTGATTTTGCTTGGTTCTTTTTAACCAAGGTGAAGTATTCCTAGAAAATAGGTGAAACATTTGGATTTGTAACAGTAATGTAAATACTGTGATAAATTCAGTGCCCCTGGCTTCCCATGGTTCCACAGTCATAGAAATGGCACTGGAATTTACTTTTATCTTCAGAATTCTTCCCCCCTCCCTCCGCAGATCACCATAAGAACTTCAGGAAGGGCATTTGAAATAACACATAAAAGCAATTCCATGCACAAGTCTAGAGTGTTTTCTGTTTCTCTGGAATTTGGCAGTCTATGGTGCTTAATATGGGCATATATGTTTGATTACTATAGAAATTTTTCAGATCCTGTAAAAAAAAGTCTGTCTTCGCAGAATCCTCTCATCATTGGTACAGAACGTGAAACAGAAGTGCTGCAGTATTTTAGGGTTTCTGGATTTGTTTTTCTCCAGGAAACAATTTTGGTGCTTTTATTATGCCAGATAATTACAAAAAATGTACTATCTTAAAAATACTGGTGATTGGCAGCAGTAGCCCTGGAAACGAAAATGGGTGAGATTTTCAAAAGAGAGTAAGTGATTTAGGAACATAAGTCTCATTAACTTTTAATGGGACTGGCATTTCTAAGTCATGCAGTTTTCAATGTCTCACCCATCATGTAAAATAGGGCTTGAATTTTCTATGATTTAGTTGACCACTGGCATGTACTTTCAGTATTTTCAAAAGCATATACCAAATGGTAAATTAGAACATGCTGTAGCATGGCTAGTGCTGAATTATCAGACAAGTAGTTTCAAAACTTCCAATTTTTATGCAGTATGTAGCTATTTATTTGTTCTAAAATCCATACTCTTACTGGCAGACTATTCTCAGACCTTGTAACCTTGTATGACTCTTACATAAACAAAGTTGTAGCTTCTAGTAGAGACTTAACTGATTTGCTCCGCTCTTTGTGTTATAGAGGAAAATCTTGTTCTCAGATGCCGATTCTTGAAATGATGAGGGTTTGTCGATCCCATAAATCACCTTCTTTCAAGGCCGGATCAGATATTCAAACAAGGTTATGAACCTCCTTACTTGTACAGTCATAATTCCAAAACAGGTCGATCAAGAGGAGTTAAGTCCCTGCCCTGTATAATTTATAAACATGAAGCTGAGTAACCTTGGATGACTAAATTAAACTCTAAAATAATAATGAAAAGCTTAGCTTTATTTTAGCAAACTGGTATTACAAGTTTCATGACATAAATGTTAATTATCAATATCTTTGTCACTAGAAAATGGATTTTTCTCTGCACAAAGTCCATTTCTTGGCAGAGGATACATTGGGAACTATCAATATAAAAAGGATTAATGTGGAGACATGAAGAATAATAAAACATTAAGGATGTTATCTAAATATTTCAAATAGAGAGAAAGAGGTACATGTCTACCTATACTATGAGTTTTAGGATCAGCGGGCTCAGTTGTTTACAGATTCTGAATGATGCTTTGTTTTGATTCTTGTGAAAGCTTCCTTATTTATTTTCGTGGCCCAGGGTTGTCTCCCTGGTTTCCCTGTTTATATATTATATAATAAGCATGTTAATCAAGGGTGATCATGTTAGGTTCTTTTCATCCGTGGTTTAAAACAATTAGAGAAACTCTTTCTTTTCCCCCCCTTAGCTTAGTCTGCAGAAAAATTCACAAGATGAAATAAGCTCTGTGTGGGTTTTTCCCATGTAGAGCAGTGAAATTGTCCTATTTGTTTTTCTATTTCATATTTCTGTACATGTTAATTTATTTTTATTCCTAAACCATTCCATAAGTTCCTATGTTTAAATATAATTTGAAAGTCAGAGTCACTCTAGGCAAAAAATAGAATTAAATTCTTTATTAGAAGTACATCATTAATCATAAAGAATGAGGAGTACTTGTGGCACCTTAGAGACTAACAAATTTAATAGCTCTGTAAAGGCAAAAAGGGAAAGGGCATGGGTGGAAATGAAAAAGTGCAGGCATTTGAAGAGGGATTTCACTGGAGGGAGGATGAGGCTTGGAGATGGTAGCACACATTTAAAAAAAAATTCTGGCATCTTTTGGATGATGCTGCAGAATATTTGGGGCACGGGACCATTGTTTTGTTAGACAGTGCCTAGAACAATGAGGCCCCGAACCCTGATTGGTACAAATCATAATAGAAAGAACTGGGTGGAAATTGCTGAAGGGCCCGATCTTGCTCTAATTGAAGTCAATGGAAAAAATTCCATTGATTTCAATGGTGTAGAATTGAACCACAAAGGAGGCAGTTGGGGGAGGGATACCGCTGGGATAGGTTTACAGAAGGACAAGTGGCATTTGGGACTTCAGACACCTTGCAGGGCCAGAATGAAGTGACATACACAGAAGCAAAGACAGAGGGGTGGTTGGTGAAGCTATTAACAGCTGGGAGGTCCAGATATGTGAGCCACACTCAACAAAGTGAACATGTACAAGCACCGGGGCCAGAGTTTATTGTTTCCTGGATACTTTAAACAGGATCATTACATGCTGAAATAGATGAGTATTGCTAGAGTTATGAAGGCAAAATTGTCCTGTTAGATTGCACCTGGGGAAATCTGGGTTTTGTTTTATCTGTTGGTTTTATGGTTACTGTATATTTTGTTCCTGTCCTCTTTATAAAGTGCTGCTGATTTTTTATATTGTTCCTTATTCATTTGATGCCAGGGCCTTATTATATCCCGTTGTTGTTTTTAGGCTACTCTTGTGGAGTATGAAATATAATTAAAAGGCCACATTTTCAAAGGATCCTCCTCTATTCAGGCGTGTAGAAGTTTTCATGCAAATAGCAGCATGTGCATGTTTCAGGTAACAGCAGATGCATGCACAGGTGATAGATTCAGACTTGCAGTGCTCAGAAAGTGTGCATACAGATATTTGCATGGATTTAAATAGAGGCCACTTTTTGAAAATGTGTCAAAAAATATCAGTAAGTTAGGCCACCTTATAATTAGGTTACATTTAAATAGCTACATAAGTGGGATCAGGGAGATCTACTTTGTCCTGAGCTGTTACAATTGAAAAGTGCTGGGTCACTTTAATAATTTCAAACCCCTATAAAGAACCCCTTGTTTTGGCAGGAGTCTTGTAGGTGATGTATGTGATGATGAATATGCCAGAAAAATTCCAAGATATCGTGTGTAATTGAGCAAAACCCCAGGTTTAATGGAATTGAAAAGTACTTGTGTCACAGATGTAGGCAATTACTGTTCATAAACCGGCACCCACAACTTGAAAATCATTTCAATCAGAAAATGCTGCATCTACTATTGTTACAATTAGCCACGGAGGTTGCTGTCACTGAAAGGGATTAATGAAAAAATAACATTTTCATCTCTTGTTTTCATTTGTTTGCTGTGTGCATTTGGCAGGTCTCTGTGTAATAGTCCTTGTGTGATGGTGCCTGCCCTTCCCTATGCTACTGAAGAATGTGCTGATCAGTACTCTGGTAGCAGAACTGAAACTGAAAAGGGAGCAGGCAGGACTATGCACAAAGAGAAAAGGGATGTAGACCTACCCTTTGTACCCTGCAGGACCTGTGGTCACAGGCCCTTCCTAATTTGGGGGGAACCAAGGAATATAAAATGTAATCTCTTGTAAATTGAACCAATGTTGTCTGACTGCTAGAGTTGGAATCTTCATACTAATTTTTCCTAATGATTGTAAGTTATTTACAGTCACCTGGCTGGCCTTTGAGGACTGACAAATCACAGCCAGAAGCCCCCTCGAGGTTTGAAACCTGTTCAGTCTCAGTCATCTGGTGAGAGTTGAATTCTAGGCATGGAAAAAAACGAGCTTAAGGAGGCAGAATTTTATTGTGTACCTGGGATTTTGTCCATTAGATTCACTGGGGACATTGGGGTTTGTCCTTTGTTTCACCTTTTCATCCATCCCTCCCTCCCTCCTTTCTCTTCGTCTCTTGCTTCTTTTATCCTTTCTTCTGTTCCCCTCCCAAAACCAGGAGAGGGTTGTGTGTGTGTGTGTGTGTTGCGGGGCAGTGATCCCCACCAGTGACCTGGGCCATCCTTTGGGCTCTCTGGTGAGAACTCTCAGCCTCCCATCCTCAGTTTCTACCCTGATTGGCAGAGCAGGGGGTTATTGCCAGAGAGGAGACTCAGGTCTTGTTGTTCTTTTTTAAGACCAATTAAATAAGTCATAAGCAGTTGTATGTTTGATGAATTTTGCTGCTTCTCTGCACTAATTGTCTCTGAGCAGTTCATGATTCTCTCTAACATTGCAGTTCTCCTAAAATACCAGCTGAATACTTACTGTGCACTGTTGCTGGTCTGGAGCTCACCTGAGAGCACTTTACTCAGATCATTCAATGTAGGAAATTTAAGATCCGATGCTTAGTTTGAAAATCAGAGCTCTTGGGTCTTATTCCCAACTCTGCCACTGATTATGCGACCTAAGACAAGTTAATTATCCTTTCTCAGCCTTATCTTCTCCCTATTTCAAGTAGGGATAATACCGGTAATGATCCGCTCCTACCTACCTCACGGTGGGTGGAGATAGGGCCAACTCTAGGTTTTTTGCTGTCCCAAGCAAAAAAAAAATTGACTGCCCCCACCCCAGCCCTGGGCTCCTCCCTGAATCTCCCTGCTGCCCCAGTCCTGGGCTCTGCCCCCTCCACCCACACCCCCTGCTGCACCAGTTCTGGGCCTCCCCTCCCCAACCTGTACCCCCCTGCTGCCAGCCCTGGGCTCTCCCCCACACACCCGCACCCCATGCCATCCCAGCCCTGGGCTCTCCCCCACACACACCAGCACCCTCTGCCACCCCAGCCTTGGGATCTTCCCCACACATGCACCCCGTGCTGCCCCAGCTCTGGGCTCCCCCGGCCCACTTGCACCCTCCTTCCACCCCAGCCCTGGGTCACTGGTAACTTGCTCCCAGAGTGGGTCATTCAGCAGGAATTTTGGATGTGCACAGAACACAGACAGGATTGGTTCCCATATGCTTACAGAACTGCAGTAACATGGAACAATTTCCAGCTTGTGTGATTAAAGGATATCTGGATGCATATTTTAAGACTGTCCTACAGAAATGAGGAAACGTTGAGGTGCCTTTATTATTCTTATGTTCCATTCTTTGTTTCTATGGGCAATTTGCCAATGCAATATCACTGTCTTCCTTTTAAACAAATAAAACTATAAAACAAACAAACAAAGGCAATGGCTGTTGAAAATAGCAATTCCAGTCCTAAAAACCACTGGGAAGCATTTCTTGCTCAAGTTTATCCTACTTTTTCTACAGCAAATTACAGTGAATCAGTACATTTGATTTGGGAGAAATGAAGTAACAGCTGCCCAAACTGAGCTTCAGCACTCCTGAATTTTGAGGGTGTTCAAATCTGGAAGGCAGGTGCTAGATTCCCTTTCTGAATATTAGCTAAATCTGGAAAGGAAAAGTCAATTTCTGCTTCGATGGCTCAGAAGTGGAAATCCTCTACGTGCCTGGTACTGTATCTAAAGCTGCCCAGGTCCAGTAGAGCCTCTCCTCCTTACTCTTAAATTCTAGTGGGATCCACGTACCTCCCTTGCTAGGATTCAGATAAAGAGGAACTGTCCATTTAGTCCACCCAATTCCTTCCTTGGGGCTGCAAGGTGAGGTCACACCAGTATCTCTAATCCAGTCTGGGGATGTCTTCTGAAGGGGATATCTAGGGCAAAGCCTTCTACAACTTGGGCACACTCGTTCCCCATTCACAGTGCCACCCCGCTCTAGCAGTGAGCTCTCCATTGACAGCAAGCTGCAGCTTGAGGTTTCAGCTACCGTACTCCCTCCCCCTCCCTTTCCTGTTGATAGCGGCCAAGGGAATGCTGAGAAATGTAGTTTTTTCTGCTCCAGAGCTGGCTCTATAGGCAGGAGCTAACCAAGGAACTACAGCTCCCAGGGCCCCTGTTGGTTCTCAGCTCCCAGGCTGGATCCCTGCTGGCTGCCGCCTGCAAATGGGCTGCTCCAAGCACCTGCTTGCTTTGCTGGTGCCTAGAGTCGCCCCTGCCTCCACCCATCCTGCACCCCACCCTGTGCCCCAGCCTGGAGCCTGCACCCAGCACCCAAACTCCATTCCAGAGCCCAACCTCTCAACCATCCCACACCCCAAACCCCTGCCCCAACCCAGGGCCTGCACCCCAGACCTCCTCGCCCAACCCAAACTCCCTTGCAGAGCCTGAGGCAGGTGAGGGGCAGAGTTCGTCGGGGGGGAGGGCTCTGTGCAGTAATATAGTGACTCCTTGGGTCTTTGAATGAGGCTTTATACTTGGGGTGGGGGGGGGAGGAGGCAAGCAGCGAGTCGGTGGATGGAGAGGGGCAAATCTCCCAGATTCAAAATCTGTGACTGTGTCTGTTGGTCCTTCTAGCTGCTTTTCTCTGGGCCGGGGTTGTTCCCACAGGAAGGTGTTTGCTTCTTATCCCCGAGGCCATCAGTATGTCTGCTCTTCTCTAGTCAGCCCACTTGCCAAGCTTGATTGTCCTTGGTTGGGCTGCCAGCCCCTCTCCAAGGATTGCAGCTGTCTGGAGGTACTGCCCTCCACGCCTTCCTCAGTCACACCTCATTCATGCAACAGGACAGGTGATTCCCGAGTAGGGGAGATCTTATTCTACTTCTAGCAAAAGACACTTTTCTTTTACATTAAGTACACTACCTTAGGGGCCCGCTATAACCTATTACCAAGGTTCAATACAAAGTCATATACAAGTTATACAAAACTGCATACTGCAGAGATTTATCTACAACTGCATTGATTGACTGTGGAGTAATATAGTGACCCCTGGTCTTTGAATGAGGCTTAATACTTGCCTCATTAATGCAGAGAAGCAGCAAAATCCATCAAACAAATAAGTGGTTATGACTTATTTACTTGGTCTTAAAAGAGAACAAAAAGGCCTTGAGTCTCCTCCCTGTCATTAACCCCCTGCACTGTACAAAGACTGAATGGCCCATCCCAGCTGTGGATGTACTGCAGAGACTTGATTTGAACCTGCAGTTTATTCCATCACTGCTACAAGCCTGAACCAAGAACTTTGCCAAAGTACAAGTTTTGCCAAGGGCACCATTTCCCCTAACACTGATTTTCATATTAACCATCAGATCTTGAATTTCATACATTGAATGACCTCAATAAAGTGCTCTCAGATGAGCTCCAGACCAACAAGTATGCACAGTAAGTATTCAGCTAGTGTTTTAGGAGAACTGCAATGTTAGAGAGAATCATGAACTGCTCAGAGACAATTAATGCAGAGAGGCAGCAAAATCCATCAAACATATAAGTGTTTATGACTTATTTACTTGGACTTAAAAGAGAACAAAAAGGCCTTGAGTCTCCTCCCTGTCATTAACCCCCTGCTCAGACAATCAGGATATAAACTGAGGATGGGAGGCTGAGGGGTCTCACCAGAGAGCTCAAAGGATGGCCCAGGTCACTGGCAGGGATCACTGCCCCAGCACCACTGCAGCTCCACAGTTTGGGGTGGACCTCCCACAGTGAGAACTGCCGAGCACTCCCCCGCAACACACACACACACACACACACACACACACACACACACACACCCCTCCTGGTGTTAGGAGGGGAACGGGAGAAAGGAGAAAAGAAGCAAGAGAGGAAGAGAAAGGAGGGATGGATGGAGGAAAAGGTGAAACAAAAAGGACAAACCCTAATGTCCTCAGTGATTCTAAGGGACAAGATCCCAGGTTTGGAATAAAATTCTGCCTCCTTAAGATCATGTTTTCCATGAATTCAACTGTCACCAGATGGATCAGACTGAACAGTTTCAAACCTCGAGGAGGCTCTTACCTTCTAAACAGGGTCGGCTGTTTTCAAGTAAAATCACTAAAAGGAAGGAGAAAACTCGAAAGAGGTTCCTCCTGGCGCTCAGGTACGTGAACCCCAATACTCCCCCAGTCCTCAAAGAGAGACCTGGAGAAGGAGACTTGCTGAAGCAAAGCCACAGGGTCTCTGAGGTTTCCCTGGCCCCTCGCCCCTGTCCTGCCTGGCTGATGTCAGCATCTCTCTGTGAGGTCACCACCTCCCCACCACCTTTGGCCAATAGTCTGAGGTCCTGCAAAAGGCCTTTGTGATGTCACTGCCACACCCCTCCCTTGCTGGGCTAATGTCCTGCCCCGGCCAGGCACTTTGGAGGTTTGAGCTACTCCCTGTGGATCACCCCACTCAAGGAGCATTCGTTCTAGGAAGCAAGCCGGCTAGACAGGAAAACATCAGACGCTGCTGCTCCCAATGCTACACTCAGTTCTAAAGAAATTAGTCGACTTTATTGCCAGAAGAGACCATTAGAGCATCTAATCTGACCCCTGCATATTACAGGCCTCCTGTATGACACAATAGCGGGTGGGAGGGGGCTGAGGAGGTGGGCAGTGGCGGGGGGACAGGTGAGCCAGCGGCTGACCCCAGCTCACCTCCGCTCCACCTACTCCCCTGAATGTCCCACCCCGCTTCCGTGAATCAGCTGTTCGCGCAGGAAGCCTTGGAGGGAAGAGAAGCGGTGTGGCAGCTTCGCGCTCAGGCCCAGAAAGGTGGAGACAGAGACAAAGTGAGCTGGGTCAGGGGGGCCGCCAGCACCACAGCAGGTAACCCGGGGGGTGCACAGGGGAACCGCTCCCCACCCCAGCTCACCTACCTCCCCTCTGCCACCCTGGGCCTTAGTGTGAAGGCGCCATTTGCTTCTCAGTCCTCCCAGGCGTCCCGCACGAACCATCAGGGGCAGGGGTTCCAGAGGTGGTCAGGGGACAGGGAGAAGGGGTGGTTGAATGGGGCAAGGGTCCCAGGGGGGCCATCAGGAATGAGGAGGGGTTGGATGGGGTGACAGGGGGCAGTCAGAGGACAGGGAAGGGCAGTGGATGGGGTGGGGTCCAGAGGGGGCATAAAAGGAACGCAGGGGTTGGATAGGCGCAGGAGTCCCGGGGACACAACCCCCGGGGGTGAGGAGGGACCTGGTTGTTAAGATTTTGGTAGCTCATCCCTGGCCAGGGGGGTGGGAGGCTGAGGAGGAGAGCAGGCGGGCAGTGGCAGGGGATGAGTATGCGAGCCGGGGAGGGGAGAGCTGAGGTGAGCTGGGGGACTGAGGAGGTGAGCGGGCAGGAATTGGTGGGTTGGCAGGTGAGCTGGCGGTGGGGAAGGGGTTGAGAAGGTGAGCGGGGTGGGAGGCTGAGAAGGCGAGTAGTGAGTCAGTGGCTGACCTGTTCTACTGATCTGGTCTGGCTCCCATCCCCTCTCCGAGGGTTGCAGCTGTCTGGGGGTGTTGCCTTCCACATTCACACCTCATTCATTCAATAGCATAATTGACTACAAAGTGGGGGGAAGATCTTATTCTACTTCTAGCAAAAAGAGAATTTTCTTTTACCTTCATTATACTACCTTAGGGGCCTGCTATAACTTATTACCAACATTCAATAGTGCTGTTTTGGCGGGGTGGTGCTGGGGAAGGAGGGTTTGTTTCCACAGGGCGGACAGTCCTTGGGGGGGGGGGTTGGGTGGGGGGGGGTGGCCCGGGGGGGTTTCACTGGAGCCAGGGGGTTTTTGGCCCTCAGCTGTTTTCTTTGGAGTACTATTGCCCTTGCCGCTTTACGAGTTGGGGGGACAGTGCTTGCCGCTTTACGAGTTGGGGGGACTCGTTGGGGGGCTTTACGAGTTGGGGGGACAGTGCTTGGCGGACAGTGCTTGGGGGGGTGTTTTGTGGGGCTGGGTGGCACTGGGGGGTTTCAGTGGAGCCAGGGGGTTTTTGGCCCTCAGCTGTTTTCTTTGGAGTACTATTGCCCTTGCCGCTTTACGAGTTGTGCAGTCCTGGACTAAACCACAGACTCTGGACTCAGCATTCAAGTATCCTGCAGTCTGAACTTCGAATCCGATACATTCCCTCATTGGCTACCATTGTTTTCCCAGCATGGAAGTGCTTTTTGTCCAACATGGCAGCCAGATTGGGATCCATAGGCATGGAATGGCTCTGAAGGAATCAGCTGTGTCTCTCTGCGCTTCATGAAACTTTGGATTGAAATGGTAAAGGACAGTTGTTCCCAATTTAATCATGGTGTCCTTTAGGAGTGTGACCAAGGCCACTTAACTAGGGAGCGGGGGTCTAAAAAGAGTTTACCTGGGCCACAGATCACCATAGCTTCCATCTCGGGGGTGAAAATCAACCACCAGTACCTGCAATTTCTACCCGAGTTCTTGTCAAATCTGTGACCTTACTTGGAGTAATTTTATACTTCTCTGGCGTAGAATTCTTCACCAACTGCACAACAGATCAGTAGTGATAGTGAGGTACAACTCCCCCAACTATGCCCTTTTATTTCTTTAATCTGGAGGCACAGATTTAAATTAGGGACTAAATTCAGGTGCAGCTTAGAATCCCTGTAAGACACCAAATGTCAGGTCTCTATTAAAAATAGGCATCTTTCTGCAGCTATATCACATTCAACACACATTCCATTTTCTGCACATTTGCAGCACCTCCAGGGGTGAGCTGAAGACAAATGTCATTTCCATTTTTCCCATCCCTACCTCAATATGGATTGTATTTCCCAAATAATAGGCAATAAGCAGCTGATTAGGAAGGAGATATCTTCAGGAGCGACTCTTGCAGGGCCTGGGCCACAACGACTTTGGTAGTGAAATCCATGGGCATTTTGCTTCGTTCCAGGTCATTTACTAGGGAATCCTCTTCTCAGCCCTTTAGAAAAAATAGTGACCTAACCAATTGAACAAATGGGGGATTGGAATGGTGATCGGGAATAAGGGAATCCTCTGACTTACACTAACTTCTTCTGTTGTTACAAAGGGTGAAATGACATTTTCCCCTATCCCTGCCCTGTTCCTGCTCTTTGTTATAGTTCAATATATTTTAAGTGAGGAAAATGATAATAAAAATATCTGCTCTCCAGCACAACCTGAAGCAACATCAGAGCAACTGGGAATGAAACAACTCGATGACTAACACTTGGTTTGAAATGGGGGAACAGTATAACCGTGATGCTCAGGGTTTGTTTAGACTAGGAAAAGTGATGGAGTTTAGGTCAGGACAAGGGGAAAGCTAATGCCAACCACTGCACCTGGGCTGCATCTGCAGTACAACTATAATTGTCTTTTTACACCAAGATCACTAACTTGAGCAGCCAATGCCATGTACAGCCCTAGTGGATGGAAGGCACAGGTAGTTTTTGCCTCAGTGTAGCTTGTTGGGATCAAACCTCTCTCTCACCTGGAGCTGATGAACATTCCTGGCTGGAGGGACACACACTCCTACGACTCAAAAGGAAAGGAGTTGATAGAAAAGATCACAGGACTGACCCCAATGAAGGGTGAGCTGCAAAATGCAGAAGCAGGTAACTCATGTGTGGGAGCTGAGAGACCACAGTGAAGATGGAGCAAAGACCACAATGCAGGAATGAGCAAATGCGATAAAAACAACAAAAAAACTCCCCCTCAACCTTTGGCCAGCCCTAATCAAGGCATTTATTACAGTTCTCTCCCATGTGGATTTTCTGATGTTTAATAAGGTTTGTGCTCTGACTGAAGCTTTTCCTACACTCAGATCATGTGTAGGGTCTCTCTCCACAGTGGATTCTCTGAGGTGCGATCAGGGTAGAGTTCTGAGTGAAGCTTTTCCTGCACGCAGAGCACGTGTAGGGCGTCTCTCCTGTGTGGATTCTCTGATATCTGATAAGGTGTGAGCTCTGATTGAAGCTTTTCCACACTCAAAGCATGTGTAGGGCTTCTCCCCTGTGTGGATTCTCTGATGTGAAATGAGGGTTGAACTATGAGTGAAGCATTTCCCACACTCAGAGCATCCATAAGGTTTCTCTCCTGTGTGGATTCTACGATGTGTGATAAGGTGTGAGCTCCAATTGAAGTGTTTCCCACACTCATGGCATGTGTAATGTGTGTCTTCCAAGTTGATTCTCTCACTTGTAATAAGGTCTGTGTGGCTACTGAAGTTTTCCTCTGGCCTCTGCTGAGTCTCACAGGCTTTTGCTTTTGCTTTTTCTGGGAGTGCACAACTCCAGGAAACATTCCCTTTCGATCTTCCTGATAATGTCCCATGTGGTTCTATTGGCTCAGCATCTTCCTGCTGGGGTTTCTCCTCCTTGTTATCACTCACCATCCCGTCACCTGATGGGAGACAGAGAGAATGAGACATAGGTCACTCTCTGTGCCTGAGAGAAAGGAAATCTCAGAGCTAGGAATAGAAAAAGGGATGAACCAACCAAAATATATGTTGGAGATTTTCCCCAAACCTCTCCCCAGAGGAGAATGGAAGTGATCAGTTTTGGTCTGCATCTCACCAGAACTCTCAGGGGAAAGCGAGATTGGGGGGTGGGGACCTGCTGCCAGTTGTCAGTCAGGATAGGTGGGATGCTGTAAGTGACATCTATCTAATGATGCCACATCTGCAGGGAACAATCCTGAACTTGGAGAGCTCACAAGGTCTTTGTAGGGCATCCCAAATGTTTTCTGGACAGTTTTTGAGTTGGTTTAACCAATTCCCCACCTGTGCAGGCAGCTCTCAGGGGCACTTCTTTCTCAGAGCCCTGGAGACCTGGGTCCCACGGCTCTTCCCCTCATTCCAGCTGCGAGATCACATCAGGTTTGGAAACTGGAAACTCTACTCAAGGCAAAGAAATCAAGGGAGGTCAGTGGAATTTGTGGGATACTTTTCACAAATAATAGTCCATGGTTTTAAGCCAATCTCCTTTTTAAGCAGTGACATCCCAGGGCCAGCTTCCTTGGCTCCATGTGGCAGGAGAGTTATTATTCTAAATCATATTCATTACCTCAGTGCCTAGGGACCAACTAACAGGGGGTCCCCATTGTGCTAGGCACTGTACAAACACAGAATAGTAGATGGCCCATGCTCTGAAGAATTTACAATCTAAATAGAAAAGACAAACACAGAATGGGGGAAGGGGTAGAATCCTCTGTTAGAATAGAGATATTCAGGCCTGCCTGTAAAGCCTATACATTAAGAACTTACAAGTGTTTGTTATCACTTAACTAGTTACAGGAGTATGAAAAAAAAGAATGAAAATCTCAGTCTGCCTGTGTATGGGTCTTCTCTCACTAGGTTAGTCTGAGGCCTTTTTCTTAGGCTAAGGACTTTGGCTAAGCAGCAGGGGCAGCCATTAGCTGGGAAGCGAAGGGTCACATCCTCTCATCCCAAACCAGTCACACTGAAATAAGGTGCTATTAGGCTGTTAGGAAGACGATCCTGTCTGTATGATGCCCATCACCACCAGATAAAGAAACAGATCTTAAGATGGATAAAAGAAACTTAGTTTGACAGCATCCTGTCTGGCAAGAAATCACTTATCAATGGCTCTGACTGCGAAACTCTCATTTCTGTATTGTTCTATCTTTATGGCCCTCACTTTTCTGTTGTTTATCTGTCTGGTTCTCTAATTGTTTCTCTCTTCTGTACAATCAATCGTGCTAGGTGTAGCTGGCAATATGACTATATAAACTGGGGTCAAACAGGAGGCGGAAGGGAAATTGGAATCATGTTTATTAAGTGGGGGGAACAGGAACAGGGACACAGGCAAGGCTGGGAAGGAGGACGGGGGTAAATGCTCTGCAGCATCAGAGCTGGGAAGGGAACACTGGGGAACAGACTGTATGGGTGTATAGAGATAAGCCCGAGTGGTGTGAAGGGCTTCGAATATGTAATCTTATAGGTGTAACAATTGTACGGGCTACACAACCACCCAGTGACATCATCAACAAAGTGCCCATTTGTGTCTGGGTAGCGGCCCTGCTATGGGAGGGAGTGTGACGTTATTGGTATAAACTGGGACCATATAGAACATGGTTTGCAACCAAGGTCCTGTAGTGGCACCAAATCTTAGGTAAAGAGGGTCATATAAGGTGTCTAAGACCAGGTTATGGGTGGCTGGTTATGATTATGCTGTCTGTGTGCATGTGTCATTTTTAGTTGAAGTTATGTATATTGGCTCTATACTGTCTGTATTTCAAGTTGGTGCTGTGCTTCTGGGAAACATCCCAGACAAGTTGGTGTTAGCTCTGCCCAGCTTGCTTGATGGCCCATTAAGGACCATCAGCTACACAATTGACCCATGGAGAGAAGGCAGACACGCCTTGTGACTCAGCAAAGTATGCAGGGACTGGCCCATGTGACTCCAGACTCCATTTTGCTGTAATTTTCCACAGTAAGGACAAAGAGGTTCTTACACCTGGAAAAGCCTATCTAAGGCTGATGCCTCATCTCCATCTGGTCTACAATCCTGCTTCTTACCTCTGGAGGGACTTTGCTACAAACTGAAGCTCTGCACAAAGGACTGATGACCCATCCCAGCGGGGGATGTACTCCAGAGACTTGATTTGAACCTGCAGTTTATGCCATCACTGCTACAAGCCTGAACTAAGAACTTTGCCATTACTGAATGTAATTGATTCCATTTAACCAATTCTAGCTCTCATCTCTACCTTTTTTCCTTTATGAATAAACCTTTAGATTTTAGATTCTAAAGGATTGGCAACAGTGTGATTTGTGGGTAAGATCTGATGTGTATATTGACCTGGGTCTGGGGCTTGGTCCTTTGGGATCGAGAGAACCGTTTTCTTTTATTGGGGTGTTGGTTTTCATAACCATTCATCCCCAGGACGAGTGGCACTGGTGGTGATACTGGGAGACTGGAGTGTCTAAGGGAATTGCTTGTGTGACTTGTGGTTAGCCAGTGGGGTGAAACCAAAGTCCTCTTTGTCTGGTTGGTTTGGTTTGCCTTAGAGGTGGAAAAACCCCAGCCTAGGGCTGTGACTGCCCTGTTTGAGCAATTGGTCCTGATTTGGCACTCTCCGCTGGGTCCCGCCAGAACCGCATCGTCACAGGGAGGAATGCAGCAAGGACTCAGGATCAGTGGCCAGGGTCACTGAGCATAGACATGGGGAGGTTATATGGGGAGAGGGGTTATGAGTGGGAGAGGGAGGTCAAATGTTAAAATAATGATATTTGGGGGGGGGGAAATGTAAAAAGAAGTGAAACTGAACAGAAATAAAACTGGAGTGTAGGCTCTAAAGCAACAAGGCTTCAGTAGGGATTGAGGGTTAAAGGTCTGGGATCCCCCACAGCTCTAGATTCCCAAACCTCTCCTCCCTCCCAATGACCCACCCAGCCCACTTCCCGGGTGCCCTTCCTCCACACTCCCCTCCCCTTCTTCCCATTACTCTCAGCCGGCACCACTTCCCGGCACCTTGGGAGCTTCTTGTATTTTCTCCTCATCTCTCACTACCTCCTACCTCCCTGCTGCTTCTTAGCTCTAACCCTGCACACACCCTCCCCATGTCCTGGCACCCCAGAATTATCTACTCCCCCCTCTTCTCCGCCCCTCCCACGACTCTCTTATCCCTTCACCCATGGGATCCTGAATGGCAACATTACACGCTCTCCTAAAAGAGCTCATCTCACTGTCACACAAACCATGCATGAGTCATACACATATTTACTCAATTTAGAATTCTACAGGAGGCATATTTTCCTCTTAAAATGAGGAAAAGGCATGAAAGCTACAGTGATTAATATAGCCAATAAGGATATATTAAATCCAATTTTAAAATGACTGACGGCACCAAAAAGGCACATGTCCAAAAATGATACTAGCGTGTGGGAGATAAGGCAAAAAAAGGGGAGCAAGAAAACCTGCAAAACTTGTATGATGAATAAAGGTATACAGTTATTACTACTCAGGTTCTTTAGAGACCCCACAGCTTCTAATAACCCAGGCGACAGGACTCCTTACCCAGCAAGACCACCGTCTCATAGTTCTCCTGCATGACATCCCTGTAGAGGGCTCTCTGAGTGGGGTCCAGCAGAACCCACTCTTCCCTGGTGAAATACACAGCCACCTCCTCGAAGGTCACCGGCCCCTGAAAGAGCAAGAGTCCAACACTCAGTACCTGCTGCCCCACTCACAACCCCACTATTCACGGAATAGCAGCACCAGGTAAATGGGAGCTCCAGGAGGCACATGTTAACAGAGTCCCACCCCACCTTGCTTAGAGCAGCCAGGAGGCATTAGAGGGTGGAAAGAGAGAACCTTTGTGTCTCCCAGCTGACAGACAGAGGCAGAGTCATCACATTTATCACATAGCTACTAGCCAGGGCTTGATATAGGAGATGGGGCTGTCTCTGGACCCTGCTGGTGGCTCCCTGGTAGGAATCTCCAAAGAAAATATATGGAAGAAAGGGGAAGTCAACAGTAAAGAATATAAGTTAGAAAGTCAGAATTGTAGAAAATTGGTAAGGGAAGCTATCAGGAATCAATGACCACTTAATGAAAATAAGAAGGAAGTTTTAAAAAAGTATATTAAGTACAAAATTAATCCCTAACAATGGTAGTGGTAAATTACTAGATGGAAATGGCAGAATTATCAAAATAATACAGAAGAGGTAAAAGTGTTCAATAAATATTTCACTCCTGGAGTTGGAGAAAAACAGATGATGTAATCGTATAAGACGTTGACAACGACAGTCTTTCCATCCCAACAATAACTCACGAGGATGTTAAGAGCAGCTCTTACAGTTAGACATGTTTAAATAAGCAGGTCCAGATAACGTGTATTAAGAGTTTTGAAAGAACGGTGGAGGACTGTTAATGTTGATTTTAATTAGGACTTGGACCAATGGGGAAATTCCAGAAGAATGGAATAAAGCTAATGCTGTGCCAATATTTAAAAAGTGTAAAAGAGATGACCCAGCTAATTACAAGAGTGTTAGTCCGATACTGGGCAAGATAATAGAGCAGCGAATATGGATTTAATTAATAAAGAGGTAAAGGAGGGTAATATAATTAGTACCAATTAACAAAGGTTCAGAGACAACAGATCCAATCAAACTAACTGGATATCCTTATTGGGTGAGATCAAAAGTTTGGTTGCAGCTAATAGTATTGATGAGCTGAGAGGTGAAAACATTACCTAGACTTCTGTAAGGCATATGACTTGGTTCAGCACAATATTTTGACTAGAAAACTAGAAAGATACAAAATAAACACAGCATACATTAAACAGATTAAAAACTATGATTGTAAATGGGGAACCATGCTTGAGTAGATTTCTTTCTAGGGGGTTCCCACAAGGATTGGTTCTTGGCCCTGTGCTATTTAACATTCTTATCAATGACCTGGAAGAGAATATAAAATCATCATTGATAAAGTTTGCAGTTGCCACAAAGATTGGGGTTCGTGGTAACTAATGAAGTGTCAGAAGATTCAGGCTCCAGCACTGGGAGTCCGGGAAGTTTTCCCAGCCCTGGCTGGAGGGTTATTTCCTGTTCCACAAAGAGTGGAAGTTCCATTCCCAACTCCTGTGCCTTGAAATTAGGCCCTGACACTACACCACACATTCAGCATAGTGGTATGATTATAAAATGATTAGAACATAATTATGTTGCATTTTGTGCAAGATGCGTCATGTTCAGTGTCATTGGAAAAGTTATGATTTGTTGAATATGACTGTCCTATTTGTGTGCATGTATCATGTTCGTAACTGAAGTAATGGATATTGACTCTGTATCTGTATTTCAAATGTGTTTACTCTGGGTAACACTCACAACAAGCCTTTCAGGTACAACAAAGAAGCCAGACAGTGTTCATGGCTCATCAAGAAAGACAATGGACCGTGGAAGAGCTTAGCCCTCTTGTGAATTTTTCAGCTGGCCTATGAGCCATGGCTACTATGACTCAGCAGGGCATGCTAGGGCATGTGAGCAGACCACATGACAATGAACTCCATTTTGGTACCTGTATTTTTCCACAAACTGGACTGGGAAACAAGTTTGGAACAAATGGTTCCCGCAATATGGAAAAGCTACATAAGGTGGAGTGTGACATCATTTCTTGGCCTCATTCCCCACACAAGAGAACTCCTGGAAACACCTGAGGAAGAAAGACTGAACTGGGGGAACTGCTGGTCCCAGGGTAAAGGGATTTTTAGCTTGTGTATGGAAACTTGGTGGACTGCTTGTATCATCAGTCAGGGTGAGAAACTGCTAATTCAAATTCTATCCAGATAGTATGTTAAGCTTAGTTTGAGTTTTTGGTTATTTGTTAAGTAATCTGCTTTGATCTGTTTGCTACCACTTATGGCTGGGAAATTGGCTTTTGTCTTCTATCTGTCTTTGAGTGGCTTAGGTAACGCACTCAGGTAGCTTAGTTGGATGCGTGGTGCCACCTGCTGTCCTGTTGGGTAATAACAGGGCCTGGAGAGGCTGGCAGTGTGAGAAGGGCCAACCCAGTTTGAGGGTTAGAGGGACAGTGTTTCCCAGAAGCCCCCCAGACTGCACCCCCAGGGTGACAGCCCATCACACCCTAGAGTACACAAGTCTCAGCAGGTTTGTCACATCCTTTCCCCTCCCATTCCACACCCTAGACAGTTCCTGCCTCCCACTACCTCTAGCAGCTCCCACCCTCCTATACATTTACTTCTCCTCTCCCTCCAAGCAGAACCCACCACCAGCTCCCTGATAATCCCTTACCTGAGCCAGCTCCATTGCAGACATTTCCTTCCAGCTGGGAGGAGGGGATGATTTAGGGTGAAAGGTGGACATTATTCTGTAGCCTGCCAGGGCAAGAAGGGCAATGTGAGAGAATTCAGACAGGGTTTCTGTCCTTTCCACATGTCAATTCCCCCCAGCATTTTTCCCTGGTAATGGACATTCTAGGTTCTGCCACACTGTGTAGCACAAAATGACCTTATTCCAGTACAGGCCTAGCCCCCTCCCACCAGGGTGTAACCCACCTAGACATAGTGAAACCCTCCCAGTAGCAGAATCTCTCTGTTACACTTATACAGTTTGTAAATGATACCAAGCTGGGAGGGGCTGCAAGTGCTTTGGAGGCTAGAATTACAATTCAAATTGATCTGGACAAACTGGAGAATATAGGATGAAATTCAATGAGGACAAATCCAAAGTACTCCACTTAGGAAGGAACAATCAGTTGCACACATACAAGACAGGAAATGACTGCCTAGGAAGGAGCACAGCAGAAACGGATCTGGGAGTCACAGTGGATCACAAGCTAAATATGAGTCAACAGTGTTACACTGTTGCAAAAAACCCAAGTATAATCCTGAGATGTATTAGCAGGAGTATTGTAAGCAAGACATGAGAAGTAATTCTTCCGCTCTACTCTGCACTGATTAGGCCTCAACTGGAGTAATGTGTCCAGTTCTGGGTGCCACATTTCAGGAAAGATGTGGAAAAATTGGAGAAAGTCCAGAGAAGAGCAATAAAAATGATTAAAGGTCTAGAAAACATCACCTATGAGGGAAGACTGAAAAATTGTGTTTGTTTAGTCAGGAGAAGATATGATCAGCTTTCAAGTACATAAAAGTTCATTTCAAGGAGGAAGGAGAAACATTGTTCTTAACCTCTGAGGACAGGACAAGAAGCAATGGGCTTAAATTGCAGCAAGAAAGGTTTAGGTTGGACATTAGGAAAAACTCCCTGTCAGGGTGGTTAAGCACTGGAATAAATTGCCTAGGGAGGTTGTGGAATCTCCATCATTGGGGATTTTTAAGAGCAGGCTGGACAAATACCTCTCAGGGATGGTCTAGATCAGGTGGCCAACATGTGGCTCTTTAGAATTTAATACGCGGCTCCTTGTACAGGCACCAACTCCGGGGCTGGTGCTACAGGCACCAACTTTCCAATGTGCTGGGTGTGCTCACTACTCAGCTACAGGCCCTGCCCCCACTCCACCCCTTCCCACCCCCTTCCCTGAGCCTGCAGTGCCCACGCTCCATCCCCCCATCCCCCCCACCGAGTGTCTTGCATAGCATGAGCAGCTGATCGGGAGTGCGAGGAGGGGGGGGTGCTGATTAGTGTGGCTTCCCATGGGTGGGAGGCACTGGGAGCAGGGGGTGGGAGCTGATGATTCTTTAGCAATGTATATTGGTAAATTCTGGCTCTTTCTCAGGCTCAGGTTGGCCACTCCTGGTCTAGATAATACTTCATCCTGCCTTGAGTGCAGGGGACTGGACTAGCTACCTCTCAAGGTCCCTTCCAGTTCTGTGATTCTATGAACCAAAGGCCAGAGATGAGCAGAATCAAAGAAGTCACTCTGGGGTTTCTCCTGTCATTGTCCCCAAGGCAGCTCTCTCAGATTAACTAAGTTATTTGATGCTCCAGCCTTTACACAGTCTCTCCTGGGAGTGCCCCTTTCATGGGCTGGGCCTAGTTTTAGCTTTTGGGAAGCGTGACCCTGGGGGCTCTGAGACTGGGCCTTCTTGCCTCAGCACACCTTGTTTCTTTCTGTGGCTCCCCAGTGAGTCCAAATGAGTAGATACTCCTCATACAGACTGTGAACATAAGAATGTGTTTTGTGTTTAGACTTTATTGAATGCTTGTAAGTTGCTGCCTGAGTTAACATCTGACTAGTTGCATTGTGAGCCTCTGTGGCTCTGTAAATCACCAGACAGGAGAGAGACTTTACCTATGTGAAGTGCTGATTGGCAACAGAATGCCTGGCAGGAAAGGTCCATCAACACCAGAGAGACTATTATGGGATGTTAACAAAGACACAAGACTGTTGTTGTGCTCTTCACTTCCCATTAGCTGAGTTTGCTGCTCAGAGCACATGGTAGGAAGGGGATGAAAACCCCATAGAGAAGGAACTGATTGTCTGTATGCTGCCTGGACTCTGGGGAAGTTTCGAGGCATAAGCAAGAGATCCCCAGCTGCTTAGCCTGGGTTAGTCCTAAAGAATATGTAGAGCTTGCTTATTACAGAAGCTTCTATTACCTTTGAAATTTAAGACTGCAACTCATCTGCATCTATAGGATTACCTGCTTTAACTTTGTTAACAACTCTCGTTTCCTTTTAAATAAGTCTTAATACAGGTTATGACAGGACTGGCTACAAGTGTCTTTGTTGGAAGATCTAAGATTTAATTGACCTAAGGAAGTGACGGGTCCTTTGGGACTGGCAGTAACTTGAACATTGCTGTGATTCGTGCTGTAAGGCAGTGGTTCTCAACCAGGGCCCCTGGGGGACGTGAGCAGCTTTCAGGGGGCTGCCAAGCAAAGCTGGCATTAGACTCACTGAGTCCCAGGGCAGAAAGCTGAAGTCCCAGCGCATGGGGCTGAAGTCCAGGGCCCTGAGCCCCATCACCAGGGCTGAAGCCAAAGCCTAAGCAATGTAGCTTTATGGGGGCCCTGTGGCATGGGGCCGCAGGCAGTTGCCCTGCTTGCTACCCTAACGCCAGCCCTGGATTTTATATGCAGAAAACCAGTTATTGTGGCCCACATGGGCAGTGGAGTTTTATAGCGTGTGTGGGGTGGGGGTGGGGAGGCTCAGAAAGAAAAAGGTTGGGAACCCCTGGAGTAAGGGACCACCTGTCACAAAGGTGAGCTCACCTGCGTGGTGAGATATATGGGATCACCCAAGAGGACTGTCTGTGATTCCATGTTAATGCTGTTACAATGCCTGAAGCGTTTACACTGGATACTTGGTTGGTGAAATCTCCATACAGACCTCACACCCAATTTGGGGTTTGTGCCCTGCTTCTCACCAGTCTGCCTGAGGCTGGTGCTAGTGCTCTCGAGTCACTGAAGACAGTGTTACAGAGAGAGGAGCTGTGACTTCCCCAAGGTCACTAAACAGGTCCATGACAGAGCCAGGAACAGATCCTGTTAACTCCCGAGCCCCGTCACTCGCAGCTTGGAGAGGTCCCCAGTGCACACTGTAGGAAGAGCTGTGCAGAGATTGCAAATGAGCTGCTCTGCCAAGACAGCCTGCACATCCATGGACAAACCACCTCGCTGGGGGTGTGTCCCCTGGGTCAGGAGAAGTCAGTGTCCAGTCCTGTGGGGCTGTGCTCCTGGCTCATACCTCCAGTACTCACTGCTGCCCCTCCGTTACCATCTGCACTGTTCAGTGAGCCTCAGGCCTCAGGGAGGTCACAGCCCCTCTCCCCACCCGAAACCTTCAAACTGGGACATTGTGCACCAGTGCCAGAGTGCACTAGTGTAAATTCTGTCTACACTAAGGGTTTGCACCAGTGCCTAAAACAGCAGTGTGGCAGAGACCTTCAGAAACAGCAGTATGGTGGCACTAGAACCTATTTCTAGCTCGGTCACAGACAGCCTGGGTGACCTTGGACACGTCAATGTTTCTCCTCCCAACTTTAGTCTCTTTATCCAACTGCCCACTCACTGGGGTCTCCTCTCTCTCCAGAGCTGCTCACCACTAAAATCTGTGTGGGTGTCCCCAGAGCTAAGGCAGTTCAGCTCTGGAACAGTCTTACAAGGGGGCTGGGGAGTCTCTTTCCCTGGAAGTTTTAAAGAACAAATAGGACAAAGCTCTGTCATAGATAATCTACATATACTTGGTCCTGCCTCAGCAGAGAAAGCTGGACTTGATGACATCTTGAGGTCCTATCTAGCCCTACATTTCTAGGATGCTATGCAATATATACATATAAAAACACAACATACAGAATAAAACTCACCACAACATAATGTCAGGCAAATTCAGGGGGAAAAAAAACACAACCTACACTCCACAGCATAAAATGACAATACAAAGGAAAAGAAAGCAACACGATGCGAACTATGACATCCTAGGACAAAAGTACACAATGGAAAACAAGCTGAGGCAAAACAATTCACCATAAAACTGCTACACAACATGGTGCGATCACAGTTCCAAATGGCACCATGCAAAACAGCTCAGCGTAGAACATGACGCAGCAAAAAAGAGAATTATTTCAATGTAGGCCTGGAAGGGATCTTGAGAAGTCATCTACTCCAGCCCGCTGTGCTGAGGCAGGACCAAGTATCCCTAGACATTCGCAGACTGGCGTATCTCTAACCTGGTCTTAAAAACCTCCAATGAAGGAAATTCCACAGCCTCCTTGGAAGCCAATGCAAGGCAAACACAGACCAAAACAATGCTGTACACACACACGCTGGGCTTGCGGTTAAGGGGGGAGGCAAGAATTGAAACAATCTGGGTTCAGTTCCCAGTTTTGCCGCAAATTCTCCACGCAAACTTGTTACACACCGGTGGCTGGCCCGTACCACTGACTTGGGCCCACACGGCTCAGGCTGTGGGGCTGTTTAATTGTCATGTAGAAGTTCCGGCTTGGGCTGCAGCCCAAGGTCTGGCACACTCCCACCTCGCCGGGTCCTAAGGTGAAAAGAGACAAATTCATATTACAATTAAGGCACAAATATTCAACAGCGAGGATGATTCACCACAGGAACAAGCTACCAAGGAAAGTGGTGGATTCTCCGTCTCGTGACGTCATTTCATGATGACTGGATGCCTTTCTGGAATGTGTTTACCCCAAAAGTAGCTAGTGTGTCATACAGGAGGCCTGTGATATGCAGGGGTCAGATTAGATGCTCTAATGGTCTCTTCTGGCAATAAAGTGGACTAATTTATTTAGAACTGAATGTAGCATTGGGAGCAGCAGCGTCTGACGTTTTCCTGTCTAGCCGGCTTGCTTCCTAGAACGAATGCTCCTTGAGTGGGGTGATCCACAGGGAGTAGCTCAAACCTTCAAAGTGCCTGGCCAGGGGCAGGACATTAGCCCAGCAAGGGAGGGGTGTGGCAGTGACATCACAAAGGCCTTTTGCAGGACCTCAGACTATTGGCCAAAGGTGGTGGGGAGGTGGTGACCTCACAGAGAGATGCTGACATCAGCCAGGCAGGACAGGGGCGAGGGGCCAGGGAAACCTCAGAGACCCTGTGGCTTTGCTTCAGCAAGTCTCCTTCTCCAGGTCTCTCTTTGAGGACTGGGGGAGTATTGGGGTTCACGTACCTGAGCGCCAGGAGGAACCTCTTTCGAGTTTTCTCCTTCCCTTTTAGTGATTTTACTTGATAACAGCCGACCCTGTTTAGAGGGTAAGAGCCTCCTCGAGGTTTGAAACTGTTCAGTCTGATCCATCTGGTGACAGTTGAATTCATGGAAAACATGATCTTAAGGAGGCAGAATTTTATTCCAAACCTGGGATATTGTCCCTTAGAATCACTGAGGACATTAGGGTTTGTCCTTTTTGTTTCACCTTTTCCTCCATCCATCCCTCCTTTCTCTTCCTCTCTTGCTTCTTTTCTCCTTTCTCCTGTTCCCCTCCTAACACCAGGAGAGGGTGTGTGTGTGTGTGTGTGTGTTTTGTGGGGGAGTGCTCGGCAGCTCTCACTGTGGGAGGTCCACCCCAAACTGTGGAGCTGCAGTAGTGCTGGGGCAGTGATCCCTGCCAGTGACCTGGGCCATCCTTTGAGCTCTCTGGTGAGACCCCTCAGCCTCCCATCCTCAGTCTATATCCTGATTGTCTGAGCAGGGGGTTAATGACAGGGAGGAGACTCAAGGCCTTTTTGTTCTCTTTTAAGTCCAAGTAAATAAGTCATAACCACTTATATGTTTGATGGATTTTGCTGCTTCTCTGCATTAATTGTCTCTGAGCAGTTCATGATTCTCTCTAACATTGCAGTTCTCCTAAAACACTAGCTGAATACTTACTGTGCATACTTGTTGGTCTGGAGCTCATCTGAGAGCACTTTATTGAGGTCATTCAATGTATGAAATTCAAGATCTGATGGTTAATATGAAAATCAGTGTTAGGGGAAATGGTGCCCTTGGAAAACTTGTACTTTGGCAAAGTTCTTGGTTCAGGCTTGTAGCAGTGATGGAATAAACTGCAGGTTCAAATCAAGTCTCTGGAGTACATCCACAACTGGGATGGGCCATTCAGTCTTTGTACAGTGCAGGGGGTTAATGACAGGGAGGAGACTCAAGGCCTTTTTGTTCTCTTTTAAGACCAAGTAAATAAGTCATAACCACTTATATGTTTGATGGATTTTGCTGCTTCTCTGCATTAATGAGGCAAGTATGAAGCCTCATTCAAAGACCAGGGGTCACTATATTACTGCACAGTCAATCAATGCAGTCAATCAATGCAGTTGTAGATAAATCTCTGCATTATGCATTTTTGTATAACTTGTATATGACTTTGTATTGAACCTTGGTAATATGTTATAGCGGGCCCCTAAGGTAGTGTAATTAAGGTAAAAGAAAAGTGTCTTTTTGCTAGAAGTAGAATAAGATCTCCCCCCCACTTGGTAATCAACTGCCCTGTTGCATGAATGAGGTGTGACTGAGGAAGGCGTGGAGGGCAGTACCTCCAGACAGCTGCAATCCTTGGAGAGGGGCTGGCAGCCCAACCAAGGACAATCAAGCTTGGCAAGTGGGCTGACTAGAGAAGAGCAGACATACTGATGGCCTCGGGGATAAGAAGCAAACACCTTCCTGTGGGAACAACCCCCAGCCCAGAGAAAAGCAGCTAGAAGGACCAACAGACACAGTCACAGATTTTGAATCTGGGAGATTTGCCCCTCTCCATCCACCGACTCACTGCTTGCCTCCTCACCCCCCACCCCAAGGATACAGCCTCAGTCAAAGACCCAAGGAGTCACTATATTACTGCACAGAGCCCTCCCCGACGAACTCTGCCCCTCACCTGCCTCAGGCTCTGCAAGGGAGTTTGGGTCGGGCGAGGAGGTCTGGGGTGCAGGCCCTGGGTTGGGGCAGGGGTTTGGGGTGTGGGATGGTTGAGAGGTTGGGCTCTGGAATGGAGTTTGGGTGCTGGGTGCAGGCTCCAGGCTGGGGCACAGGGTGGGGGTGCAGGATGGGTGGAGGCAGGGGCGACTCTAGGCACCAGCAAAGCAAGCAGGTGCTTGGAGCAGCCCATTTGCAGGGGCGGCAGCCAGCAGGGATCCAGCCTGGGAGCTGAGAACCAACAGGGGTTCCCTGGGAGCTGTAGTTCCTGGTTAGCTCCCTGCCTATAGAGCCAGCTCTGGAGCAGGAAAAACTACATTTCTCAGCATTCCTTGGCCGCTATCAACAGGAAAGGGAGGGGGAGGGAGTACGGTAGCTGAAACCTCAAGCTGCAGCTTGCTGTCAATGGAGAGCTCACTGCTAGAGCGGGGTGGCACTGTGAATGGGGAACGAGTGTGCCCAAGTTGTAGAAGGCTTTGCCCTAGATATCCCCTTCAGAAGACATCCCCAGACTGGATTAGAGATACTGGTGTGACCTCACCTTGCAGCCCCCAAGGAAGGAATTGGGTGGACTAAATGGACAGTTCCTCTTTATCTGAATCCTAGCAAGGGAGGTACGTGGATCCCACTAGAATTTAAGAGTAAGGGAGGAGAGGCTCTACTGGACCTGGGCAGCTTTAGATACAGTACCAGGCACGTAGAGGATTTCCACTTCTGAGCCATCGAAGCAGAAATTCACTTTTCCTTTCCAGATTTAGCTAATATTCAGAAAGGGAATCTAGCACCTGCCTTCCAGATTTGAACACCCTCAAAATTCAGGAGTGCTGAAGCTCAATTTGGGCAGCTGTTACTTCATTTCTCCCAAATCAAATATACTGATTCACTGTAATTTGCTGTAGAAAAGTTGGATAAACTAGAGCAAGAAATGCTTCCCAGTGGTTTTTAGGACTGGAATTGCTATTTTCAACAGCCATTGCCTTTGTTTGTTTGTTTTATAGTTTTATTTGTTTAAAAGGAAGACAGTGATATTGCATTGGCAAATTGCCCATAGAAACAAAGAATGGAACATAAGAATAATAAAGGCACCTCAACGTTTCCTCATTTCTGTAGGACAGTCTTATAATATGCATCCAGATATCCTTTAATCACACAAGCTGGAAATTGTTCCATGTTACTGCAGTTCTGTAACCATATGGGAACCAATCCTGTCTGTGTTCTGTGCACATCCAAAATTCCTGCTGAATGACCCACTCTGGGAGCAAGTTACCAGTGACCCAGGGATGGGGTGGAAGGAGGGTGCAAGTGGGTGGGGGGAGCCCAGAGCTGGGGCAGCACGGGGTGCCTGTGTGGGGAAGATCCCAAGGCTGGGGTGGCAGAGGGTGCTGGTGTGTGTGGGGGAGAGCCCAGGGCTGGGATGGCATGGGGTGCGGGTGTGTGGGGGAGAGCCCAGGGCTGGCAGCAGGGGGGTACAGGTTGGGGGGGAGGCCCAGAACTGGGGCAGCAGGGGGTGTGGGTGGAGGGGGCAGAGCCCAGGGCTGGGGCAGCAGGGAGATTCAGGGAGGAGCCCAGGGCTGGGGTGGGCGCAGCCCATTTTTGTTTGTGCTCGGGACAGCAAAAAACCTAGAGTTGGCCCTATCTCCACCCACCGTGAGGTAGGTAGGAGCGGATCATTATTATCCCTACTTGAAAGAGGGAGAAGATAAGGCTGAGAAAGGATAATTGACTTGTCTTAGGTCGCATAATCAGTGGCAGAGTTGGGAATAAGACCCAAGAGCCCTGATTTTCAAACTAAGCATCGGATCTTAAATTTCCTACATTGAATGATCTGAGTAAAGTGCTCTCAGATGAGCTCCAGACCAGCAACAGTGCACAGTAAGTATTCAGCCAGTATTTTAGGAGAACTGGAATGTTAGAGAGAATCATGAACTGCTCAGAGACAATTAGTGCAGAGAAGCAGCAAAATTCATCAAACATACAACTGCTTATGACTTATTTACTTGGTCTTAAAAAAGAACAACAAGACCTGAGTCTCCTCTCTGGCAATAACCCCCTGCTCAGCCAATCAGGGTAGAAACTGATAATGGGAGGCTGAGAGTTCTCACCAGAGAGCCCAAAGGATGGCCCAGGTCACTGGTGGGGATCACTGCCCCGCAACACACACACACACACATACACACACACCCCCCTCTCCTGGTTTTGGGAGGGGAATAGAAGAAAGGATAAAAGAAGCAAGAGACGAAGAGAAAGGAGGGAGGGAGGGATGGATGAAAAGGTGAAACAAAGGACAAACCCCAATGTCCCCAGTGAATCTAAGGGACAAAATCCCAGGTACACAATAAAATTCTGCCTCCTTAAGCTTGTTTTTTCCATGCCTAGAATTCAACTCTCACCAGATGACTGAGACTGAACAGGTTTCAAACCTCGAGGGGGCTTCTGGCTGTGATTTGTCAGTCCTCAAAGGCCAGCCAGGTGACTGTAAATAACTTACAATCATTAGGAAAAATTAGTATCAAGATTCCAACTCTAGCAGTCAGACAACATTGGTTCAATTTACAAGAGATTACTTTTTATATTCCTTGGTTCCCCCGAAATTAGGAAGGGCCTGTGACCACAGGTCCTGCAGGGTACAAAGGGCAGGTCTACATCCCTTTTCTCTTTGTGCATAGTCCTGCCTGCTACCTTTTCAGTTTCAGTTCTGCTACCACAGTACTGATCAGCACATTCTTCAGTAGCATAGGGAAGGGCAGGCACCATCACACAAGGACTATTACACAGAGACCTGCCAAATGCACACAGCAAACAAATGAAAACAAGAGATGAAAATGTTATTTTTTCATTAATCCCTTTCAGTGACAGCAACCTCCGTGGCTAATTGTAACAATAGTAGATGCAACATTTTCTGATTGAAATGATTTTCAAGTTGTGGGTGCCCCTTTATGAACAGTAATTGCCTACATCTGTGACACAAGTACTTTTCAATTCCATTAAACCTGGGGTTTTGCTCAATTACACACGATATCTTGGAATTTTTCTGGCATATTCATCATCACATACATCACCTACAAGACTCCTGCCATAACAAGGGTTCTTTATAGGGTTTGAAATTATTAAAGTGACCCAGCACTTTTCAATTGTAACAGCTCAGGACAAAGTAGATCTCCCTGATCCCACTTATGTAGCTATTTAAATGTAACCTAGTTATAAGGTGGCCTAACTTACTGATATTTTTTGACACGTTTTCAAAAAGTGGCCTCTATTTAAATCCATGCAAATATCTGTATGCACACTTTCTGAGCACTGCAAGTCTGAATCTATCACCTGTGCATGCATCTGCTGTTACCTGAAACATGCACATGCTGCTATTTGCATGAAAACTTCTACACGCCTGAATAGAGGAGGATCCTTTGAAAATGTGGCCTTTAATTATATTTCATACTCCACAAGAGTAGCCTAAAAACAACAACGGGATATAATAAGGCCCTGGCATCAAATGAATAAGGAACAATATAAAAATCAGCAGCACTTTATAAAGAGGACAGGAACAAAATATACAGTAACCATAAAACCAACAGATAAAACAAAACCCAGATTTCCCAGGTGCAATCTAACAGGACAATTTTGCCTTCATAACTCTAGCAATACTCATCTATTTCAGCATGTAATGATCCTGTTTAAAGTATCCAGGAAACAATAAACTCTGGCCCCGGTGCTTGTACATGTTCACTTTGTTGAGTGTGGCTCACATATCTGGACCTCCCAGCTGTTAATAGCTTCACCAACCACCCTCTGTCTTTGCTTCTGTGTATGTCACTTCATTCTGGCTCTGCAAGGTGTCTGAAGTCCCAAATGCCACTTGTCCTTCTGTAAACCTATCCCAGCGGTATCCTCCCCAACTGCCTCCTTTGTGGTTCAATTCTACACCATTGAAATCAATGGAATTTTTTCCATTGACTTCAATTAGAGCAAGATCGGGCCCTTCAGCAATTTCCACCCAGTTCTTTCTATTATGTTTTGTACCAATCAGGGTTCGGGGCCTCATTGTTCTAGGCACTGTCTAACAAAACAATGGTCCTGTGCCCCAAATATTCTGCAGCATCATCCAAAAGATGCCAGAAATGCAGTCCAGTGAATTACCTTGATAACCTCTGGTGTAATCTTTCTTAATATCTGTGGTTTCTAATTCTATCAATTACTAGACAATTAAATTAAGGGGGTTAAGTTACACAGTGGTTTCTGAGAGCAACTGTTTTGAAAATCCAGTTAAAAATGTATTTTAAAGGTAAATAAATGCCTAATCTTTGCCTGAAACACAAGCAATATGAATTTTTTTTAAAATGTGTGCTACCATCTCCAAGCCTCATCCTCTCTCCAGTGAAATCCTCTTCAAATGCCTGCACTTTTTCATTTCCACCCATGCCCTTTCCCTTTTTGCCTTTACAGAGCTATTAAATTTGTTAGTCTCTAAGGTGCCACAAGTACTCCTCATTCTTTATGCTTAATGATGTACTTCTAATAAAGAATTTAATTCTAATTTTTGCCCAGAGTGACTCTGATTTTCAAATTATATTTAAACATAGGAACTTATGGAATGGTTTAGGAATAAAAATAAATTAACATGTACAGAAATATGAAATAGAAAAACAAATAGGACAATTTCACTGCTCTACATGGGAAATCCCACACAGAGCTTATTTCATCTTGTGAATTTTTCTGCAGACTAAGCTAAGGGGGGGAAAAGAAAGAGTTTCTCTAATTGTTTTAAACCATGGATGAAAAGAACCTAACATGATCACCCTTGATTAACATGCTTATTATATAATATATAAACAGGGAAACCAGGAGACAACCCTGGGCCACGAAAATAAATAAGGAAGCTTTCACAAGAATCAAAACAAAGCATCATTCAGAATCTGTAAACAACTGAGCCCGCTGATCCTAAAACTCATATTATAGGTAGACATGTACCTCTTTCTCTCTATTTGAAATAGTTAGATAACATCCTTAATGTTTTATTATTCTTCATGTCTCCACATTAATCCTTTTATATTGTTAGTTCCCAATGTATCCTCTGCAAGAAATGGACTTTGTGCAGAGAAAATCCATTTTCTAGTGCCAAAGATATTGATAATTAACATTTATGTCATGAAACTTGTAATACCAGTTTGCTAAAATAAAGCTAAGCTTTTCATTATTATTTTAGAGTTTAATTTAGTCATCCAAGGTTACTCAGCTTCATGTTTATAAATTATACAGGGCAGGGACTTAACTCCTCTTGATCGACCTGTTTTGGAATTATGACTGTACAAGTAAGGAGGTTCATAACCTTGTTTGAATATCTGATCCGGCCTTGAAAGAAGGTGATTTATGGGATCAACAAACCTCATCATTTCAAGAATCGGCATCTGAGAACAAGATTTTCCTCTATAACACAAAGAGCGGAGCAAATCAGTTAAGTCTCTACTAGAAGCTACAACTTTGTTTATGTAAGAGTCATACAAGGTTACAAGGTCTGAGAATAGTCTGCCAGTAAGAGTATGGATTTTAGAACAAATAAATAGCTACATACTGCATAAAAATTGGAAGTTTTGAAACTACTTGTCTGATAATTCAGCACTAGCCATGCTACAGCATGTTCTAATTTACCATTTGGTATATGCTTTTGAAAATACTGAAAGTACATGCCAGTGGTCAACTAACTCATAGAAAATTCAAGCCCTCTTTCACCTGCTGGGAGAGACATTGAAAACTGCATGACATAGAAATGCCAGTCCCATAAAAAGGTAATGAGCCTTATGATCCTACATCACTTCCTCTCTTGTGAAAATCACACCCATTTTCGTTTCAAGGGCTACTGCTGCCAATAACCAATATTTTTAAGATAGTACATATTTTGTAATTATCTGTCATAATAAAAGCACCAAAATTGTTTCCTGGATGAAAACAATTCCAGAAACACTAAAATACTGCAGCACTTCTGTTTGACTTTCTGGACCAATGATGAGAGGATTCAGTGAAGACAGACTTTTTTTACAGGATCTGAAAATTTCTATAGTAATCAAACATATATGCCCATATTAAGCACCATAGACTGCCAAATTCCAGAGAAACAGAAAACACTCTAGACTTGTGCATGGAATCACTTTTATGTGTTATTTCAAATGCCCTTCCTGAAGTTCTTATGGTGATCTGCGGAGGGAGGGGGGAAGAATTCTGAAGATAAAAGTCAATTCCAGTGCCATTTCTATGATTGTGGAACCATGGGAAGCCAGGGGCACTGAATTTATCACAGTATTTACATTACTGTTACAAATCCAAATGTTTCACCTATTTTCTAGGAATACTTCACCTTGGTTAACAAGAACCAAGCAAAATCACGGTGCAACGGTAATACAATTAGGGCATTACCGATGCACCCAAACTTGTAGATTGTGCAAGGAATATCAGGTTGCAACCTGTATAAGTGCAGGTAACTGTGCAAAAAGGGGCTAAAACTGTTTTTCTTTAATAATTGTATTCTCTGCCATGCATTGTCAGGGACTGAAGAAAGCACATGCCCAGCTTTCATTATCTGAAGATAACCTTCCAAATGTAAACCAGTGCAGACCTGTCTTCCTGAGTCTGCAAACTGGCAGTTCCAGAGCTTCTATTCCGCCTCACAATGCTGCCAAGCACTAGCAGCTTTGGTCAGTTTCACTGCTGTTATTCAGAACCCCAGGGGTGACGGTAAAACTGAGAAAATGGTGCCTCTTTCAGGAAAAGTAAGTTCAAGCAGAATCAGGCACTGGAGCTATTCATAGAGAAGCTCAATCTCGCTTCCCTCCTCCCATGGAGTAGGAGGAGGGAGGGATTTCTCCTTTGGGTCTTGAAAACAAGAGTGAAAAACAGGGTGCTGGGCTATGGGGGAGATCTGTGTGTGTCAGGGCACTGCGGGTCTGTGTGGGGCATTGTGCAGTTATGGTGTGGGGCTGTGGGGAAGGGCACTGGGAGGGAGGAAGGAAGGGAGGGGAAATCTGTGTGTATTGGGAAACTAGAGAGTGGGGGTTTCTGTGTGGGGTGCTGGGCAGCTGTGGTGGGGCTGTGGGCAGGGGTGTGCTGGGCGAGGTGTGTGTGCACAGCACTGTGCATTTGTGGTGGAAGAGTTGTAGGGGGGTGCTGGGCAGGGGAGCTCTGTGGCACAGCATGGGCGCACCCCAATAGGAAAGGGCACGCTGGTAGCACACGGCCAGGCAGACCAGTGTGCCTCTGGCTCCCAACGGGGCTGCGCACCTGTGTCTGTCTGTCTCCCCCCCAGCTCCACCAACGTGGCCTGATAGTTCACGCCATGCGATCTGGTCACCCTCCTCCCTCCATCCTTCACTCCCTTCCCTGCGTCCCGAGCCCTGTCCTCTGTCCCGTCCCCTGTCTCCATCCGTCCCTGCCCCCTTCGTCCCCTCCGTCCCATCCCTGCGTCCCCCAGCCCTGTCCTCTGTCCTGTCCCCTGTCTCCATCCGTCCCTGCCCCCTTCGTCCCCTCCGTCCCATCCCTGCGTCCCCCAGCCCTGTCCTCTGTCCCGTCCTCTGTCACCATCCCTCCCGGCCCCCTCCCTCCCGTCCCGGCATCCCCAGCCCTGTCCTCTGTCCTGTCCCCTGTCTCCATCCGTCCCTGCCCCTTCGTCCCCTCCGTCCCCTGTCCTCCCTGCATCCCCAGCCCTGTCCTCTGTCCCGTCCCCTGTCTCCATCCGTCCCCTCCCGTTCATTTGCAGCCCAGCTCAGCCCCGGTCACTCTCGCCAGGTGGGGCCGGGCAGCTCCCCTGCGCTGCGATCCAGCACCGGGCACCGCGGAGCACCGGGCAGGCTGTGCAGGGTGGGGAGGGATACTCGCATTGCTGACACCTGCCTGCCTCAGGGCTTTCTCCCTGCCCGCCGCGAGGATCGCGAGGGAGGGCAGCAGCGTGCCGCTGAGAGCCGTGTCCAATTGGCCGGGTGGCTGCCTGCAGACAGCACGGGGGAGAGAACCAGACAGCCCTGTAACGCCGCCGCTGCTCGGGACCCGGATCCACGCTGCTGTGCCACCGAGACCCATCAAGTGCCACGGGAGCGGGGGACACCCCCCCCACCCCATGGAAGTGTCAGGGGCTGCTCGGGCTGGGAGCCCGGCGGAGAGTCCAGCTGGGGAGAGGCTCAAAGGGGGTAAAACGTTGCACCAAAAATATGAAAAAGTTGCCAGACAAAACCCTTTAATTACAGCTCGGACGGGCCCTCCGGAGCAGGGGCGGGCCAGCCGCGGTCCCGCCGCCGGGCAGCAGCTGCAGCAGCAGCAGCTGGGGGGGGCGGCGCGAGACGGCTCCCGGCGCGTCCCTGCTCGCGCCGCTGCCGGGGGGAGCCGCTGCTGCTGCGAGCTGGTGCGCGGGGGGTGGAGGGGGGGGTGTCCTCGCGGGCGGGGCTCGCGCCCAGAGCGCTGACACTGTCCGTTGGGAACTGTCACGCCGCGCGACCGGGCCGCCCCACTTGTGACGTCACCGCCCTCTGCCCCCCCCGTCCAACCAGCGTGTTCACCAGGGCTCCGCCCACTGTCGCCGCGGCAACCACTAAAACAAACGTTCTCGGAACACGTGGGGCAGGGAGGGGGGTAAGGATGGGCCGTGACGCAAACAAAGCAGCTGGCTGGCAGCGCGCGGCAATGACGTCACCGAGGAGGAGTCCGCCCCCCCGCTCAGCGGCGGATGCAGGGACGGGACGGAGGGGACGAAGGGGGCAGGGACGGATGGAGACGGGACGGGACAGAGGACAGGGCTGGGGGGACGCAGGGAAGGGAGTGAAGGATGGACGGAGGGGGAGGGTGACCAGATCGCAAGCGTGAACTATCAGGCCACGTTGGTGGAGCTGGGGGGGAGACAGACAGACACAGGTGCGCAGCCCCGTTGGGAGCCAGAGGCACACTGGTCCGCCTGGCCGTGTGCTACCAGCGTGCCCTTTCCTATGTGCCCTAAGGCATTCCTATGTTATTCCATAACATTCCTATGTGCCATAACATTCTTATGTGCTGAATAAGAGCACATAACATTCCTGTGTTCCCCTCCCAACACCAGGAGGGGTGTGTGTGCCCTTTCCTATTCTTATGTGCTGATCAGTGCTGTGGTAGCAGAACTGAAACTGAAAAGGGAGCAGGCAGGACTATGCACAAAGAGAAAAGGGATGTAGACCTGCCCTTTGTACCCTGCAGGACCTGTGGTCACAGGCCCTTCCTAATTTGGGGGAACCAAGGAATATAAAAAGTAATCTCTTGTAAATTGAACCAATGTTGTCTGACTGCTAGAGTTGGAATCTTGATACTAATTTTTCCTAATGATTGTAAGTTATTTACAGTCACCTGGCTGGCCTTTGAGGACTGACAAATCACAGCCAGAAGCTCTTTGATTTTTGGGAAGGCCCCAGATCATTTTGCAGCTGGAGTGGGCAGCACCACTCAGGCTACCGTTGATACACTAGGACCATCACAAGTTCTTCTGCTGAGCATCCAGCATGACGTTTGACCACAAAAAGGGGCAGACAAATAGAAGAGGCAATATAGTATGTAGTGGGCTCAGGGATGAGAACAAAGGACTAATCCTAGCGTTGACACTGGCTCCCACTGTGGCCCTGGTCAAATCACATAGGCCAAAATTTCCATACTTGAGTGCCTATAGTTATGTACCTAAATCATTGACTTTAATAGGGTATTAGAGCAGTGGAAGCTACTCCAGCCATTGATCTTTTCCCATTTTGCATACTGAGGAGGGAGAGTGCTTCCTTGTGTCCCCTTGCAAGGATTCCCAGCACCCACGAGTTACTCATGTGGGTATTGAACATAAAATTTTCTACCATGCAAAAATACATTTTGTTTTCAAACAATCCAAGGACTTAGTTGACACGGAGAATTTTTTTAGAAAAAGGGCAAAATAGCTTGACATTTCAAAAGAAATCACTGTTTAATTTTCTTTATAGTTCAAACATTATTTTAAAGGAGTTGAACTCAGATGTTCCTGAGGTTTAACAATGACTTGTATACATAGCTCCCAGAATGGAACCTGTGCAAACAAAAATAAACAATAATAGTGTCTTTTAAATTCACTGTATTTTTAAAGACACACAGAGGAGAATCAGCCAGGCTGATTCATTGTATTTTCCTGTGCTGATGAAGGAATTAGAGACAATAACAGAGCTTGACAAAACCAGCTAAAGCCACCAAACCAACTGGAGGGTTAAATCTATCAATCAGCAGTAAATATGAAATATAGGGGTGGGATCAGGGCGATGCCCTGGGAGAAGCCCAGAGAACTCCTCTTCCCCAATTGTCAGAAGAGGGAAGGTGCTGGGATTTTTATCCAAATGCCCTCCTGAGTCCTATTTAGAGATTCAGGTTCTTTAACATTATAGCTGTCCCAAGTTTGCATAGTGCAATGCTTGAATTTACATGAAGAGAAAGTAGAGAGTAAGTAGTAAAGTTCTTCCAATTTTAAACTAGATGTATATTAAATTAAATCTGTGCTAATTAATCAGATGCATAAAGAGTATTTAAGACAACAGCTCAGCCCCTCTCACCCACCCTCTCTCCATCACCATTGTCAACTTTCTCTGGATGTGTTTTTATGGATAAACTGAACTGATCTGACTGGCTGAATCAAACAATAAGTTGTTCTAAACGAATCACGATGCTTCAGGGCAATAACTGTTTGGGAAACATCTGTTACTTTACTGCTTCAACATTCAGCTGAGAAAATTATTAGATATATATTCTGATAATTTGAACAGAAACAAAGTCATCGTAACAGAACATTGAGAGAGGATCAAAGCCTTAGGTTTTGAAAATAAATATCACACGTCAACATTTTTTCCATAAATGCTTCGCAGCGGAGACCATTATCCTAAGATAACATTCTCCAGCAGAGAGATGATCTCTTAATTAGAGCAATATGTAAACTACTTTAGGATGCTTGATATAAATCCTGCAAACTGATTCATTGATACTTTTACTAAGATGAATTTTGATATCATGGGATGAAATCCTGGCCCTATTGTAGTTTATAGAACGAGGAGTACTCGTGTCACCTTAGAGACTAACACATTTATTTGGGCATAAGCTTTCATGGGCTAAAACCCACTTCATCAGATGCATGCAGTGGAAAATACAGTAAGAAGATACATATACAGAGAACATGAAAAAATGGGGGTTGCCATACCAACTCTAACAAGATTAATCAATTAAGGTGGGATATTATCAGCAGGAGAAAAAAAACGTTTTGTAGTGATAATCAGGATAGCAAACAGTTGACAAGAAGGTGTGAGTAACACTAGGGGAAAAATTAGCATGGGGAAATTTTTTTGGAAAAGTTATTTTGTTGAAGAATTGCGACTTTTGGGTCTGTAATCAAGCGTCTAGGGAGGTTGAAGTGTTCTCCGACTGGTTTTTAATGTTATAATTCTTGACGTCTGATTTGTGTCCTTTTATTCTTTTATGTAGAGACTGTCTGGGTTGGCCAATGTATATGGCAGAGGGGCATTGCTGGCACATGATGGCATATATCACGTTGGTAGATGTGCAGGTGAAGGAGCCCCTGATGGTGGGGCTGATGTGATTAGGTCCTATGATGGTGTCCCCTGAATAGATATGTGGACTGAGTTGGCAACTGGCTTTGTTGCAAGGATAGGTTCCTTGGTTATTATTGTTGTTGTGTGGTGTGTGCTTGCTTCAGGTTGGGGGGCTGTCTGTAAGCGAGGACTGTCCTGTCTCCCAAGGTCTGTGAGAGTGAGGGATCATCCTTCAGGATAGGTTGTAGATCCTTGATGATGCGCTGGAGAGGTTTTAGTTGGGGCTGAAGGTGACGGCTAGTGGCGTTCTGTTATTTTCTTTGTTGGGCCTGTCCTGTGGTAGGTCACTTCAGGGTACTCTTCTGGCTCTGGAACACCTGGCATTGGCCACTGTCGGTAGACAGATACTGGGCTAGATGGACCTTTGGTCTGAGCCGGTACAGGCGTTCTTATGTTCTTATACTTGGGGAAAATGACTAGCAACCTGGCTACCATGGCATGAGCTACCTTTGACAACTGATTGCCTCCTTATTACCAGAACATCATTACAGAAAGGAAGCTTGTAATGAAACAGGGCCAGATGTGGATAGCCGGGATAGCCTCCTGCTGTGCTCATTTGGGTTTGTACTGTAGTACGGTGCAGTGTTTCTTTACAAAGGGCAATTGTTTGCTACTTTCCTTAGTAGGGACTAGGTGAAAATAAGATGAAAAATTCCAGCTTTTGTTGGATATTGTTTATCTGCTCCTTGCACATTCAGGGTAATAGCTTAGAACTTTCACTGAAACTGAAGTTGCATAAAATGAGTTTTGTTTTAATACAGTTTAATTTAATTACTTTCAATTCTCTGATAAACACAGCATTGAGTGGTGAAAAAGGGACTGTCACAAAGATAAGAATGGCAATAAAATATATACTGAAAACAACAGATGAGTAAGAGCTTCATTGTTTAAACAGTACATAGAAAGAAAAACTATTATATATTAAGAAAAAATAGGAAATTAACAAACCAAAAACCTCATTTAACGTTACTTACGTTTGCTTTCATCAATAAAATAAACCATAAAATAATTAGGAAATACAAAGTCAAGATTTTCAAAAACGATTAAAAGGTTACGAAATTTTACGTTCTCTTGTTAGCAAATGTCCAAATAAGTGTTGCCCTGGGCACCCTTAATTCAGTCCTCTTGTGCATTTCCATGATGATGCAGACTTTCATTACCTGATCCCAGGAAGAAGATCAGCAGGAAGAAATGGAATAAGAGGAAAGAGAAGATGAGAAAAGAGGAAAGGAGGAAGAGGGAAGTCCAAAAGGACAAATTTCAAACACCCGCAGCGAGTCACAGATTCATAAATTCCAAGGCCAAAAGGAACCACTCTGGTCTGACTTTCTATTTAACATCGGCCATTGAATTTCCCTGAAAATAATTCCCACAGAAATTAAAGCAGATTGTTTAGAAAATCACACAATCTTGATTTTTTTAAAAAAAGGCTAGTTGTGGAGGATCCAGCACAACCCTTGGTGAATGGCTCCAAACCCTGAGGTTAAAAATGCGCTTTCTCTCTAGTGTGAATTGGTCTAGGCTTCAACTTTCAGCCATTGTCTGCTCTTAACCTTTATCTGCTAAAGTGAAGAGCTCATTAGTAAATATTTCTTCCCTTAGGCTCACCGCTTAACCTTCTCTTTGAATGAGCTGCTGTACTCTGTCAGCACAAGGAGGGTTTTCTAATCCTTTCATCATTCATGTGGCTCTTCTGTGAACCCTGTCCAATGTGAGAGCATCTGTCTCAAACTGTGGACACCAGAAGTGGACACAATTTTCCAGGAGTGGTTGCACCAGTGCTCAGTATACAAATATGGAACCTCTCTATTTCTACTTGAGATTCTGCTCTTTGTATGGCTCCAAGAGTCACATTTGCCCTTTGGCCACTGGGAACTCATGGGGAGCTGATTATCCCCATGACCCCAAGTCTTTTCAGAGCTGGTGGTTCCCAGGTTTGAATCCTCTATCTTGTACACAGAGCCTATATTTTGTCTTACTTTCTACACAGGTGATGACTTCTTTCGACAAAATCTAAACACAGAAATGAAAAAACTCACAAAGTATCTCCTCCCACCAATCCCCTTGGTCCTCACAGAGAGACAGCAAAGATGGAGGCTTGCTGCAACCAGGCTACAGGGGTCTCCGAGCTTCCCCCTGCCCCATCCCTGTCCTGCCTGGCTGTTGTCAAGGGAGCTGTGTGAGGTCACATCCGCCTCATCATCTTTGCCCAATAGGCTGAATTCCTGCCAAAGGCCTTTGTGAAGTCACTGCCACACTCACCTTCCCTTGCAGGCCTGATGTCTGCCCCTGGCCAGCCCGGTTCGATGTTTGAGTTGCACCCCAAGATCTCCCCACTTGGTCATTATTGATTCTGGGGAGCAAGCAGGCTACCCAGTAAAACAGCAGAGTCTGTTCCTCACCCCACAATGAGTTTTTCACAGAGGTGTCAGTTGAGAAACAATTTGATGGCCTAATCCGGCCTCTATTTCTCAGGCTATGAAATTTCACACACTTAGCACCATATTAAGCCCAATCGCTTGTAGGAATTCACTAAAAGGCACCTTCCAGAATGACAACAAGTTGTGATGTGAGGATAGCTGGAAACAGAGAATCCACCTTTCCCTAGGTAATTTGTTCCAGTGGCTAGTGTCTCTCACTGTCAAAAATGTGTGCCTTACATTTCATTTGAATTTCTCAGGCTTCAGCTGACAGCCATTGGTTCTTGTTGTGCCTTTCTTGGCTAGATTGAATTAGCCTTGCCCCATGAAATCCAATCTCCCTGTCCTGCTGGGAGCCCCTCAGGCAGGAGCACCCCAGTAGGTGCCTCCTAGCTGTTTGTCTTCTGGATTTGGGACAGGACTTCCCCTGTATGGATGCTCTCCGTAGGGATATCAGATGCACCTCCAGAGGCAGTGCAGAAGCAAGTGCACTGCATCAGCCTGTCATTGGGATCAGGGCTTTGGCCTTGGCAGCTTCTGCTTCAGCCACATCTCTGGGTGCCCAGGCTCAGGGCTTCTGACCCCTGTGGCCACCTCCACATTTGGGAATGTCTTGTAGTTTCAGAACGGTTGGTGGCTCCTTCCCTCCAAGCCCAGGTCTGAAGGCAGGACGGCAGTGAGGGTGGCAATGCTGTGACTCTCCTACAACAACTTTTGAACTCTTCCACTCTTCCATTTTGGTGGGGAAGCCCACCAAACAACATCTCATTGAGATGGACGTGTTCCCAGGGAATGTCTCAATTACAAGGAATCAACATTTCCCAGCTGAAATAAATGTTGTGCTGGAAAACGTTCTTTTGGTGCTAAGTCCCAAGTTTGTTCTGCCTTACTGAGCTGCCTAGCATGCAATCACATACAGAAACACTGCCCAACATGTAACGTCACAGTATTCAATTTTAACACAACTGCAAATACATCAGAGCATCAACATTTTCTGTTTTATAAGGTCTCTCCTTTTTTGGAACCCTTGTTTCTAAAAAAGCCATGCGAGACTTGAATCAAATTTCAGTGACTAATTATCATGTGTGTGGCATCATCATTAATGCATGTTCTATGTAGTTAGGTTATTGTCTTCTTTAGGAAATTTGGGGAAACAGGAGCCCTGGGAAACCCTGTTCCCCTCCTCCCCTCATACACACTGCACATTTGCTGCTACCTGGTGCTGGCTGAGCAGTAGCATTGTGACATCAGAGAGGATCCACCACTCAGCACCTGTCCCTCCAGTTCATTTGCATACTTATGGAGAATGAATAGCAACCTGGCTACCATGGCAAGAGCTACCTTTGATGACTGATTGCCCCTTATTACCAGAGCATCATTACACAAAGGAAGTTTGTAAAGAAACAGGGCCAGAGGTGGATAGCCGCGATAGCCTCCTGCTGTGCTCATTTGAGTTCCTTGAAAAAGGGACCTTCACAAAAATAAGAATGGCAATAAAATATATATTGAAAAGAACAGATGAGTAAGAGCTTCATTGTTTAAACAGTACATAGAAAGAAAAACTATTATATATTAAGAAAAAATAAGGAAAGTAACAAACCAAAACCCTTCATTTAACGTTACTTAAGTTTGCTTTCATTAATAAAATAAACCACAAAATAATTAGGAAAAGAAAGTCAGGATTTTCAAAAATGATTAAAAGGTTACGAAATTTTTACGCTTCAGCTGACAGCCATTGGTTCTTGTTGTGCCATTTTTGGCTAGATCGAATTAGCCCTGCCCCGTGAAATCCGATCTCCCTGTCCTGCTGGACCCCCAGCCAGGAGAACCCAGTAGGGGCCTCCTAGCTGTTTCTCTGCCCGGCTGGGGACAGGACTTCCTCTCCGTGGGGATATCAGACGCACTTGCAGAGGCAATGCAGAAGTGAGTGTGCTGCATCAGCCCGGTGTTGGGCTCAGGGCTTTGGCCTTGGCAGCTTCTGCTCCAGTCACATCTCTGGGTGCCCGGACTCAGAGCTTCTGGCCCCCTGTGGCTGCAGCCAGGGCTGGGGCACTGGGCTCAGGACTTTCATGCCCTTCCCAACTCCTGACGTCACTCTGGGTACCTGGGCTCAGGGCTTCTGCCTGGCATCTGAAGTGAGAGCTCTGGGCCCTTGCAGTTCCTTCTGGGGCTCAGGGAAAGGGGAAACCCCAAGGAGGCTCCTCCTCGCGCTCACAGGCTGTCGGGGCAGAGAATTCACCCCAAGCCCACGCTTGTGAGTCTGTATCATAACACGCATGCACAACAGCACTGCACAAAGTTTATAAACGTCACCTTAACTCTGATGGTTCCTAACGTTTAAAGGCCCCAAGGGGTGCAACTTGGAGCTGGGGTACCGCTGAGCTCTCTGTCTCCCCAGCCTGGGCTCCTCTCACACTGCTGCTGGGAGAAGATGCAGCTCGCTCCCGTCCCTGCACTCACACAAACCTTTGCACAGGCAGGAACACACCCAGCTGCAGGGACCAGGAAGCTTCTCCCCAGCCTAGGTCCCCAGTGCTGCAGCGACTTGCCCTGGCCAAAAGCCTGACGGGATCACTTTATTACCCAGTCTGCTCCTCCCTCCAAGTGGAGAGGATCATGCACCAGTCTCTGGTCCTGAGCAGGTGCCCCAACCACATCTAGCAAAACGAAGAGTTTTAGGGGGAAATAGAACACACATTGATTAACTATGCAAAGATAGGCTTGAAGGGATTGTAAGCAATGAGCGCACAGCTCAATGCAGGTTACCCAAGAACTGAACCAAAAGAACCCTCTGCTTTGGCCTCAGCGGCAGATCTGGGGCGGTGAGAGCTGAATTCCAGACTCACTTTCCTGCTCAGCTGCAGCTGTTTCCCCCAGGTCTCTCCCCTCGCCGGCAGGCTCCGGCTCAGCGGCTGGCTCCAGCCACCGCAAAGAGTCCGAACCCTCCCTGCCCCCCAGAGCTGGGCACAAAGGGGGCTAATGCAGATCTCTCCCCCATACAGACCCGGCTGGGGCAGCAGCAGCAGCCCAGGCACCCACCGGCCCCCCAGCAGCTCCCACACTCCAAATGCCCTGCACCGCACACACCCGCCGGCCTCACAGCTCCTCCCCACCCTCCCATGGTCTCATGGGCTCATAGACTCATAGACTCGAAGGTCAGAAGGGACCATAATGATCATCTAGTCCCACCTCCTTCACAACGCAGGCCTCACAATCTCACCCATCCACTTCTAGATCAAACCCCTAACCTATGTCTGACTTACTGAACTCCTCAAATTGTGCTTTGAAGACCTCAAGCTGCAGAGAATCCTCTAGCAAGTGACCAGTGCCCCATGCTGCAGAGGAAGGCGAGAAACCTCCAGGGCCTCTGCCAATCTGCCCTGGAGGAAAATTCCTTCCCGACCCCAAAGATGCTGATCACTTAAACCCTTAGCATGTGGGCAAGACTCACCAGCCAGCACCCACGAGAGAATTCTCTGCAGTAACTCACATCCCAACCCATCTAACATCCCATCCAGACCACTGGGCATACTTACCTGCTGAGAATCAAAGATCAATTGCCAAATTCATTGCCAAAATTAGGCTAGCCCATCATACCATCCCCTCCATAAACGTATTAAGCGTAGTCTTGAAGCCAGATATGTCTTTTGCCCCCAATACTCCCCTTGGAAGGCAAGTCTAAACTCCATAGTGTCCACTTGATAGCCACTGGTTCTTCTTCTTCTGCACAGCATCGCTCGTGGAGAACAAGGACCTGCAAATCTACAGTCGTACTCTATCTTTGTTTCAAGAATGAAAACAAACTACCGCCTCAGAGGACCAGAACGGATTTCAGCTGATGGACAGCTTTCCTCAGTGTTTGTACATTTTAATAGGAATATATTGAATGATTAAATTCATTTCACGTCCCCGTTCAGCGGAACTCCTGAACATACAGGAGATGGATATGAAAATATAGATCACTTAAAAAGAGGACATGTAAGAGAGCAGCTGGACTTGAACCAGAAACCTCTTGATCTGCCATCAAATGCACCACCACTGAGTTCCCTGAGGCAGCTGAGTGTTGGAGCCAGTGATCTTGAAGAGTATGAAGGGGACACTTATTTCAAAGAGCTTCTCTTCCATTCCCAGACATGAGTGGTTTTAAAAATGGAGTTTCATTACATTTTCTATGTGCATGTAAACACCACAGCTTGCACAATCCCCACAACTGCTCAGTCTCACCAGAGCACAATAACTTTGGAGGCCCACACCCAGCTACCCAGCTCTGCGGCCTTTAACCTCTTCAGCAGTTCTCCAATGCCTTAAAGCCACAGGGCACAGCATGGAATTTGACCCCATTAATCCTAAATCAATTTGGATGAAAAATCTTTGCAAAAATATTTTGTTTTCCAAACCAAAAGCATCTCCCGTTTGTGGCGTCCTTAAACTGTCTCTTCGCACACAAAGAGGAGACACTTCAATTGGAAACGAGATAAGATGCTTCAGTCAGGGTAAGCAGTTCCTCCCCTTCATGATTGAAAGATCATAAAATGCCAGTCAAATTGACTTTCAGCCCTTACACAGCAGACCCCACTGACGGCATCTCCCGGGGCGGGTGGAGCCAGCTCACCTTATCAAACCTTCCCATACCCGGGGGAACGGGAAAGTGCGAGGCTGCAGCGCCACCTAGCGGCCACAGGACAAATCGCCGGCTGCTGCACCTGTGGGCACTGGGAGTTCGCTTAACATGGAAAGCTGCCTAATGCACGGTTGGCAAAACGGGGGTCTGCTGCACTACATCATCATCTGCAATGACTCAACCCGATAGGACACCTCCTGTGCTACGCTGCTACTAGTGACCCTCTCAAACAGGTCCCCACAGCTCCCCAGCCTCCCACCAGGAGGCAGCTAGGAGAGGCTTGTTACACTGCTCTACAGCCAAAATGCTTCTGAAATAAATGGAGTCCAACTTTACTAATTCTGGGTCACTGAGAACGAAAATGATGCTTAAAATTCTTGATTGGCTCTAGTTTTCAAGATATGCTATTGAGTCAGTATTTATGACCCTTGACTTGGGAATGGGGGAGGATAAGTGAGTTATAAAGGGACGGGATCTCAATTTAAACCAGTAATGGCTATAATACATCTTTGACTGGATCTATGAATAAATCTATGAATGGCTTTGGACAGTACTTGCTTTTAGGCAAAACAATGAAGGATACAGTCTGAAGCTGGTATTGCCTCATACATGATATGAATTGCATCATGTTATTCCTAGAAGTCATGGATGATGCAATCATAATGAAGCTGAACCAATTGCCCTATATCAGCTCTAGAAATCATACAGTGTCTTGCTCTCTTATTTGTCAGTGTTTGATTTTGCAAAGGGACCCATTTCTCTTTAGCCAAAGTGAGCAGAGATGCCTCGTACTTGTGTGAACAGTGCAGATAACTTGTGCTATGTTTGTGGTGAAGTGACTTTTGCATCACAAAAGTGCAGTATAAACACTATGGTTAAGAAAGCCTATCACTTTTCTTTTGGCTGCAAAATTGGAGATCAGGTGTGTGTTGGAAGCAATGAGTGTGGCAATCTCAGTGAACCGACGGAGGGTGACGGTGGTCAGAGAGAGACAACGGAAGGTTAAAGGGGCAACGATGGGCATAACGATGATGATTGTGTTGTATTTCATTCCTTAGATCTGGTGCCACGGCCGGCCCTTTAGCCTTGTAGTTTACCAAGAGTAAAACTAAATATCTGTTGAGATACAAGAGAGAGTCTGTGTCCATTCCTGCTAGCTGCACAGGGGTTTGACATTGCTGCTTTCAATCCTCCGGCTCTGCCGAGACAAGGAACAATTCAGGCGGTCACTGAACTGAAGGAGGGAGATGATTTTCTGACAGGAGGGACGGCTCCTCTTAAAGGTGTTTGGCAGGCAGCCTCCTTCCCAGGTCTGTCCCGACAACACCCAGTTGAAAGGGGACTCTCCTCAGCCCTCCTCAGCCCGGTGAAAACGAGCGAGTGAGTGAGCGTGGGGAGAGCGGCGACGGAGGGAGATGGATTGAGGGGGCTGGGACCTCTGTGAAGGGGCAGGATGAGGGTGTTCAGTTTTGTGGGGTCAGAAAGTTGGCAACCTCAGATCCAGGGGAAACAACTCAAACACCCAACGAGTCTGGCCAGGGGCAGGACATCAGCCTTGAGGGGAGGGTGGGTGTGGCAGTGACATCACAAAGGCCTTTTGCAGGAACTCGGCCTATTGGGCAAAGGTGGTGGGGAGGGTGACCTCACAGAGACCCCGACATCAGCCGGGCAGGACAGAGGTGCAGGGCCAGGCCAGTCTCTGAGACCTCCCGGCTTTGCTGCGCAAGTCTCCTTCGAGGTCTCTCCTCGAGGGCTGAGAGAGAATTAGGATTCAGAGTTGTGAGCATGAGGAGGAACCTCTGTGGAGTTTTCTCCTTTCCTACCACTGATTGTGCCGAAAACAAACTTCCCTTTGAGAAGGTAAGAGGCTCAGAGAGCTTTGGAACCTGTTCCGTCTGGTCCACCTGGCGCAGGCAGCATTCTAGGCCCAGACAGCACTGGCTTCAAGTGGCAGAATTTGATTTCCTCCTAGGTTTTGATGATTGGAATCCCTGGGGACATTGGGGTGTATCCTTTTGGTTTATCTTTTCCTCTTTCCTCCCTCCTTTCTCCTCTTCTCTTGCTTCTTTTTCCCTTTTCCAGCTTCCCTCCCTCTACCTAGGAGGGACGGGTCTGGAGTGCGGGCAGGGGAGGGTATTGCTCTCATTGGGAGGTCCTCACCAAGAGGTGGGTCTGGGTCTGAGAGTGATCCTCTGATAGGGTCCTGGGCCGTCCTTTGGGACATCTGGTGAGACCCCTCAGCCTCCTGCCTCTCAGAGTCTCAGTGCTGATTGGCTGAGCAGGGGGCTATCGACACCAAGGAGACTCAGGTCAGTTTGGTCTCTTTTCAAATCAGGCAAATAAGTCACAACCAATCCAATGTATGGAATTAATCTTGCTGCTTCTCTCCATTAATTGTCTCTTGGCAGGTCTTAATTTTCAATAATGTCCTAGGTCTTCTAAAATACTTGCTGAATAATTACTATGAACCACTGTTGGTCTCTAGCTCACTTGAGGGCACTTTATTCTGATCACTCAATGTGTGAAATTCAAGATGTGAGAGAGAGGCAGAAAGCCAGGAGCAGTCTTTCCTCTAATTTGTTATGTCCATGTGTGGAATGAATTTTGTTTTGGGCACAAATATGGAGGTGAGGTGTGACACATCACCTGCATATTGCGCTCCTTACAAAATTCATTCTGCACATGGATGGTGTGTGGCAGGGTGAGGCTGAAAGGTTTGGAGTGTGGGAGGCTCAGGGGCGGGGTTGGGGCGCAGTGATGTGAGGGCTCCGGCTGGGGTGCAGGCTCTGGAGTGGGGCTAGCGATGAGGTCTCAGCATTGGAGCAGAGGGTAGGGCGCAGGGGTGAGGGCTCTGGGGTGGGGCTGGGAATGAGGAGATTGGGAGCAGGTTGCCCCAGGGAGAAAGAACTGCCCCTCCAGCCCTCTCTCCCCACAGCAGCTCAGGGCCAGATGAGAGGGTACCTGTCTCCAAGCCGCAGCAGCGCCGGTGGGGCTGGATTGGGACTGAGGAGGCGACAGGATTTATTTTCGAAGTCAAAAGGAGGAAGGGATGGAGTTATGCTTCAGTTTTTACCTCATAAACTTATTCCTGTCTAACCTACAGGACACTATGGGAATAAGACACTATGTCATGTGGTGACATCACAAGAGCAGAGGATGTGAGAACTACAGCAACTGAGAGGGTGGGGGATTTAGAGTCGGATTGTTTCAAATGCTGCATTTGTCGGCTGACATTTAACAGCAACGCTTAGCTAACACAATGGAGAAAGGAATTCTCTGCTAAAGATTCAACCTGCCCCTTTGGCCAACTCCACCCCTTCCCTGACTGGAGTGTGCTCAGAACACCTCTCCCGCCAGCCCCCCCCCCACAAGCCCACAGCTGGGCACCCAGCACAAAGCAAGGGAGGGGGTTGCTTGGCTTGTTTTACTTTTTACTTTTCAAAAGGCTTTTTAAAAAGCATTTTCTGCCCCTGTTCCCCATGGTGAGGAAGCAGATGGTTAGTTAAACAAAAGTTAAACAAAATTTAATAGTTAGAGTGTCTAAAATGAAATCCCTGGAAGTTGCATGGGCCCTTTTTAAAGACACCATAATAGAGGCAAAAATTCAATGTATACCTCATATTAAGAAACACAGTAAAAGAACTAAAAAAGAGCCATCGTGGCTTAACAACCATGTAAAAGAAGCAGTGAGAGATAAAAAGACTTCCTTTAAAAAGTGGAAGTCAAATCCTAGTGAGGCAAATAGAAAGGAGCACAAACACTGCCAACTTAAGTGCAAGAGTGTAATAAGAAAAGCCAAAGAGGAGTTTGAAGAACGGCTAGCCAAAAACTCCAAAGGTAATAACAAAATGTTTTTTAAGTACATCAGAAGCAGGAAGCCTGCTAAACAACCAGTGGGGCTCCTTGACGATCAAAATACAAAAGGAGCGCTTAAAGACGATAAAGTCATTGCGGAGAAACTAAATGAATTCTTTGCTTCAGTCTTCATGGCTGAGGATGTTAGGGAGATTCCCAAACCTGAGCTGGCTTTTGTAGGTGACAAATCTGAGGAACTATCACAGATTGAAGTGTCACTAGAGGAGGTTTTGGAATTAATTGATAAACTGAACATTAACAAGTCAGCGTGACCAGATGGCATTCACCCAAGAGTTCTGAAAGAACTCAAATGTGAAGTTGCGGAACTATTAACTAAGGTTTGTAATCTGTCCTTTAAATCGGCTTCGGTACCCAATGATTGGAAGTTAGCTAATGTAATGCCAATATTTAAAAAGGGCTCTAGAGGTGATCCGGCAATTACAGACCGGTAAGTCTAACGTCGGTACAGGGCAAATTAGTTGAAACAATAGTTAAGAATAAAATTGTCAGACACATAGAAAAACATAAATTATTGAGCAGTAGTCAACATGGTTTCTGTAAAGGGAAATCGTGTCTTACTAATCTATTAGAGTTCTTTGAAGGGGTCAACAAACATGTGGACAAGGGGGATCCAGTGGACATAGTGTACTTGGATTTCCTGAAAGCCTTTGACAAGGTCCCTCACCAAAGGCTCTTACGTAAATTAAGTTGTCATGGGATAAAAGGGAAGGTCCTTTCATGGATTGAGAACTGGTTAAAAGACAGGGAACAAAGGGTAGGAATTAATGGTAAATTCTCAGAATGGAGAGGGGTAACTAGTGGTGTTCCCCAAGGGTCAGTCCTAGGACCAATCCTATTCAATTTATTCATAAATGATCTGGAGAAAGGGGTAAACAGTGAGGTGGCAAAGTTTACAGATGATACTAAACTACTCAAGATAGTTAAGCAGATTGTGAAGAACTTCAAAAAGCTCTCACAAAACTAAGTGATTGGGCAACAAAATGGCAAATGAAATTTAATGTGGATAAATGTAAAGTAATGCACATTGGGAAAAATAACCCCAAATATACATACAATAGGATGGGGCTAATTTAGCTACAACGCGTCAGGAAAAGATCTTGGAGTCATTGTTGATAGTTCTCTGAAGATGTCCACGCAGTGTGCAGAGGCGATCAAAAAAGCAAACAGGATGTTAGGAATCGTTAAAAGGGGATAGAGAACAAGACGGAGAATATAGTATTGCCCTTATATAAATCCATGGTACGCCCACATCTCGAATACTGTGTACAGATGTGGTCTCCTCACCTCAAAAAGATATTCTAGCACTAGAAAGGTTCAAAAAGGGCAACTAATATGATTAGGGGTTTGGAGAGGGTCCCATACGAGGAAAGATTAAAGAGGCTAGGACTCTTTAGCTTGGAAAAGAGGAGACTAAGGGGATATGACAGAGGTATATAAAGTCATGAGTGACATTGAGAAAGTGGATAAGGAAAAGTTATTTACTTATTCCCATAATACAAGAACTAGAGGTCAACAAATGAAATTAATAGGCAGCAGGTTTAAAACAAATAAAGGAGACGGGACGGGACGGAGGACAGGGCTGGGGATGCAGGGACGGGACGGAGGGGATGAAGGGGCAGGGACGGATCGAGACAGGGGACAGGACAGAGGACAGGGCTGGGGGGATGCAGGGATGGGACGGAGGGGACGAAGGGGGCAGGGACGGATGGAGACAGGGGACGGGACAGAGGACAGGGCTGGGGGGACGCAGGGACGGGAGTGAAGGATGGAGGGAGCGGGAGGTGACCAGATCATAGCGTGAACTATCAGGCCACGGTGGTGGAGCTGGGGGAGACAGACAGACACAGGTGCGCAGCCCGTTGGGAGCCAGAGGCACACTGGTCCGCCTGGCCCTGTGCTACCAGCGTGCCCTTTCCTATTGGGGTGCGCCCATGCTGTGCCACAGAGCTCCCCTGCCCAGCACCCCCCTACAACTCTTCCACCACAAATGCACAGTGCTGTGCACACACACCTCGCCCAGCACACCCCTGCCCACAGCCCCACCACAGCTGCCCAGCACCCCACACAGAAACCCCCACTCTCTAGTTTCCCAATACACACCGATTTCCCCTCCCTTCCTTCCTCCCTCCCAGTGCCCTTCCACACAGCCCCACACCATAACTGCACAATGCCCCACATAGACCCGCAGTGCCCTGACACACACAGATCTCCCCCATAGCCCAGCACCCTGTTTTTCACTCTTCTTTTTTCAAGACCCAAAGGGAGAAATCCCCTCCCTCCTCCTACTCCATGGGAGGAGGAAGCGGGCATTGAGCTTCTCTATGAATAGCTCCAGTGCCTGATTCTGCTTGAACTTACTTTTCCTGAAAGAGGCACCATTTTCTCAGTTTTACCGTCACCCTGGGGTTCTGAATAACAGCAGTGAAACTGACCAAAGCTGCTAGTGCTTGGCAGCATTGTGAGGCGGAATAGAAGCTCTGGAACTGCCAGTTTGCAGACTCAGGAAGACAGGTCTGCACTGGTTTACATTTGGAAGGTTATCTTCAGATAATGAAAGCTGGGCATGTGCTTTCTTCAGTCCCTGACAATGCATGGCAGAGAATACAATTATTAAAGAAAAACAGTTTTAGCCCCTTTTTGCACAGTTACCTGCACTTATACAGGTTGCAACCTGATATTCCTTGCACAATCTACACGTTTGGGTGCATCGGTAATGCCCTAATTGTATTACCGTTGCACCGTGATTTTCTTGGTTCTTTTTAACCAAGGTGAAGTATTCCTAGAAAATAGGTGAAACATTTGGATTTGTAACAGTAATGTAAATACTGTGATAAATTCAGTGCCCTATTCCCATGGTTCCACAATCATAGAAATGGCACTGGAATTGACTTTTATCTTCAGAATTCTTCCCCCCTCCCTCCGCAGATCACCATAAGAACTTCAGGAAGGGCATTTGAAATAACACATAAAAGCAATTCCATGCACAAGTCTAGAGTGTTTTCTGTTTCTCTGGAATTTGGCAGTCTATGGTGCTTAATATGGGCATATATGTTTGATTACTATAGAAATTTTTCAGATCCTGTAAAAAAAAAGTCTGTCTTCGCAGAATCCTCTCATCATTGGTACAGAAAGTGAAACAGAAGTGCTGCAGTATTTTAGGGTTTCTGGATTTGTTTTTCTCAGGAAACAATTTTGGTGCTTTTATTATGCCAGATAATTACAAAAAATGTACTATCTTAAAAATATTGGTGATTGGCAGCAGTAGCCCTGGAAACGAAAATGGGTGAGATTTTCAAAAGAGAGTAAGTGATTTAGGAACATAAGTCTCATTAACTTTTAATGGGACTGGCATTTCTAAGTCATGCAGTTTTCAATGTCTCACCCATCATGTAAAATAGGGCTTGAATTTTCTATGATTTAGTTGACCACTGGCATGTACTTTCAGTATTTTCAAAAGCATATACCAAATGGTAAATTAGAACATGCTGTAGCATGGCTAGTGCTGAATTATCAGACAAGTAGTTTCAAAACTTCCAATTTTTATGCAGTATGTAGCTATTTATTTGTTCTAAAATCCATACTCTTACTGGCAAACTATTCTCAGACCTTGTAACCTTGTATGACTCTTACATAAACAAAGTTGTAGCTTCTAGTAGAGACTTAACTGATTTGCTCCGCTCTTTGTGTTATAGAGGAAAATTTTGTTCTCAGATGCCGATTCTTGAAATGATGAGGGTTTGTCGATCCCATAAATCACCTTCTTTCAAGGCTGGATCAGATATTCAAACAAGGTTATGAACCTCCTTACTTGTACAGTCATAATTCCAAAACAGGTCGATCAAGAGGAGTTAAGTCCCTGCCCTGTATAATTTATAAACATGAAGCTGAGTAACCTTGGATGACTAAATTAAACTCTAAAATAATAATGAAAAGCTTAGCTTTATTTTAGCAAACTGGTATTACAAGTTTCATGACATAAATGTTAATTATCAATATCTTTGGCACTAGAAAATGGATTTTCTCTGCACAAAGTCCATTTCTTGGCAGAGGATACATTGGGAACTATCAATATGAAAAGGATTCCTTATTTATTTTCGTGGCCCAGGGTTGTCTCCCTGGTTTCCCTGTTTATATATTATATAATAAGCATGTTAATCAAGGGTGATCATGTTAGGTTCTTTTCATCCATGGTTTAAAACAATTAGAGAAACTCTTTCTTTTCCCCCCCTTAGCTTAGTCTGAAGAAAAATTCACAAGATGAAATAAGCTCTGTGTGGGTTTTTCCCCATGTAGAGCAGTGAAATTGTCCTATTTGTTTTTCTATTTCATATTTCTGTACATGTTAATTTATTTTTATTCCTAAACCATTCCACAAGTTCCTATGTTTAAATATAATTTGAAAGTCAGAGTCACTCTAGGCAAAAATTAGAATTAAATTCTTTATTAGAAGTACATCATTAAGCATAAAGAATGAGGAGTACTTGTGGCACCTTAGAGACTAACAAATTTAATAGCTCTGTAAAGGCAAAAGGGAAGGGCATGGGTGGAAATGAAATAGTGCAGGCATTTGCAGAGGGATTTCACTGGAGAGAGGATGAGGCTTGGAGATGGTAGCACACATTTTAAAAAAAAATCATATTGCTTGTGTTTCAGGCAAAGATTAGGCATTTATTTACCTTTAAAATACATTTTTAACTGGATTTTCAAAACAGTTGCTCTCAGAAACCACTGTGTAACTTAACCCCCTTAATTTAATTGTCGAGTAATTGATAGAATTAGAAACCACAGATATTAAGAAAGATTACACCAGAGGTTATCAAGGTAATTCACTGGACTGCATTTCTGGTATCTTTTGGATGATGCTGCAGAATATTTGGGGCACGGGACCATTGTTTTGTTAGACAGTGCCTAGAACAATGAGGCCCTGAACCCTGATTGGTACAAATCATAATAGAAAGAACTGGGTGGAAATTGCTGAAGGGCCCGATCTTGCTCTAATTGAAGTCAATGGAAAAAATTCCATTGATTTCAGTGGTGTAGAATTGAACCACAAAGGAGGCAGTTGGGGGAGGGATACCGCTGGGATAGGTTTACAGAAGGACAAGTGGCATTTGGGACTTCAGACACCTTGCAGAGCCAGAATGAAGTGACATACACAGAAGCAAAGACAGAGGGTGGTTGGTGAAGCTATTAACAGCTGGGAGGTCCAGATATGTGAGCCACACTCAACAAAGTGAACATGTACAAGCACCAGGGCCAGAGTTTATTGTTTCCTGGATACTTTAAACAGGATCATTACATGCTGAAATAGATGAGTATTGCTAGAGTTATGAAGGCAAAATTGTCCTGTTAGATTGCACCTGGGGAAATCTGGGTTTTGTTTTATCTGTTGGTTTTATGGTTACTGTATATTTTGTTCCTGTCCTCTTTATAAAGTGCTGCTGATTTTTATATTGTTCCTTATTCATTTGATGCCAGGGCCTTATTATATCCCATTGTTGTTTTTAGGCTACTCTTGTGGAGTATGAAATATAATTAAAAGGCCACATTTTCAAAGGATCCTCCTCTATTCAGGCGTGTAGAAGTTTTCATGCAAATAGCAGCATGTGCATGTTTCAGGTAACAGCAGATGCATGCACAGGTGATAGATTCAGACTTGCAGTGCTCAGAAAGTGTGCATACAGATATTTGCATGGATTTAAATAGAGGCCACTTTTTGAAAACGTGTCAAAAATATCAGTAAGTTAGGCCACCTTATAACTAGGTTACATTTAAATAGCTACATAAGTGGGATCAGGGAAATCTACTTTGTCCTGAGCTGTTACAATTGAAAAGTGCTGGGTCACTTTAATAATTTCAAACCCCTATAAAGAACCCCTTGTTATGGCAGGAGTCTTGTAGGTGATGTATGTGATGATGAATATGCCAGTAAAATTCCAAGATATCGTGTGTAATTGAGCAAAACCCCAGGTTTAATGGAATTGAAAAGTACTTGTGTCACAGATGTAGGCAATTACTGTTCATAAAGGCACCCACAACTTGAAAATCATTTCAATCAGAAAATGCTGCATCTACTATTGTTACAATTAGCCACGGAGGTTGCTGTCACTGAAAGGGATTAATGAAAAAATAACATTTTCATCTCTTGTTTTCATTTGTTTGCTGTGTGCATTTGGCAGGTCTCTGTGTAATAGTCCTTGTGTGATGGTGCCTGCCCTTCCCTATGTTACTGAAGAATGTGCTGATCAGTACTGTGGTAGCAGAACTGAAACTGAAAAGGGAGCAGGCAGGACTATGCACAAGAGAGAAATGGATGTAGACCTGCCCTTTGTACCCTGCAGGACCTGTGGTCACAGGCCCTTCCTAATTTGGGGGGAACCAAGGAATATAAAAAGTAATCTCTTGTAAATTGAACCAATGTTGTCTGACTGCTAGAGTTGGAATCTTGATACTAATTTTTCCTAATGATTGTAAGTTATTTACAGTCACCTGGCTGGCCTTTGAGGACTGAAAAATCACAGCCAGAAGCCCCCTCGAGGTTTGAAACCTGTTCAGTCTCAGTCATCTGGTGAGAGTTGAATTCTAGGCATGGAAAAAACGAGCTTAAGGAGGCAGAATTTTATTGTGTACCTGGGATTTTGTCCTTTAGATTCACTGGGGACATTGGGGGTTGTCCTTTGTTTCACCTTTTCATCCCTCCTTTCTCTTCGTCTCTTGCTTCTTTTATCCTTTCTTCTATTCCCCTCCCAAAACCAGGAGAGGGGTGTGTGTGTGTGTGTGTGTGTGTGTGTGTGTGTGTGTGTGTGTTGCGGGGCAATGATCCCCACCAGTGACCTGGGGCATCCTTTGGGCTCTCTGCTGAGAACTCTCAGCCTCCCATCCTCAGTTTCTACCCTGATTGGCTGAGCAGGGGGTTATTGCCAGAGAAGAGACTCAGGTCTTGTTGTTCTTTTTTAAGACCAAGTAAATAAGTCATAAGCAGTTGTATGTTTGATGAATTTTGCTGCTTCTCTGCATTAATTGTCTCTGAGCAGTTCATGATTCTCTCTAACATTCCAGTTCTCCTAAAATACTGGCTGAATACTTACTGTGCACTGTTGCTGGTCTGGAGCTCATCTGAAAGCACTTTACTCAGATCATTCAATGTAGGAAATTTAAGATCCGATGCTTAGTTTGAAAATCAGGGCTCTTGGGTCTTATTCCCAACTCTGCCACTGATTATGCGACCTAAGACAAGTCAATTATCCTTTCTCAGCCTTATCTTCTCCCTCTTTCAAGTAGGGATAATAATGATCCGCTCCTACCTACCTCACGGTGGGTGGAGATAGGGCCAACTCTAGGTTTTTTGCTGTCCCAAGCAAAAAAAAATTAGCTGCCCCACCCCAGCCCTGGGCTCCTCCTGAATCTCCCTGCTGCCCCAGCCCTGGGCTCTGCCCCCTCCACCCACACCCCCTGCTGCCCCAGTTCTGGGCCTCCCCCCCAACCTGTACCCCCCTACTGCCAGCCCTGGGCTCTCCCCCACACACCCGCACCCCATGCCATCCCAGCCCTGGGCTCTCCCCCACACACACCAGCACCCTCTGCCACCCCAGCCTTGGGTCACTGGTAAGTTGCTCCCAGAGTGGGTCATTCAGCAGGAATTTTGGATGTGCACAGAACACAGACAGGATTGGTTCCCATATGGTTACAGAACTGCAGTAACATAGAACAATTTCCAGCTTGTGTGATTAAAGGATATCTGGATGCATATTATAAGACTGTCCTGCAGAAATGAGGAAACGTTGAGGTGCCTTTATTATTCTTATGTTCCATTCTTTGTTTCTATGGGCAATTTGCCAATGCAATATCACTGTCTTCCTTTTAAACAAATAAAACTATAAAACAAACAAACAAAGGCAATGGCTGTTGAAAATAGCAATTCCAGTCCTAAAAACCACTGGGAAGCATTTCTTGCTCAAGTTTATCCTACTTTTTCTACAGCAAATTACAGTGAATCAGTATATTTGATTTGGGAGAAATGAAGTAACAGCTGCCCAAATTGAGCTTCAGCACTCCTGAATTTTGAGGGTGTTCAAATCTGGAAGGCAGGTGCTAGATTCCCTTTCTGAATATTAGCTAAATCTGGAAAGGAAAAGTCAATTTCTGCTTCGATGGCTCAGAAGTGGAAATCCCTGCCCCTGCAAATGGGCTGCTCCAAGCACCTGCTTGCTTTGCTGGTGCCTAGAGTCGCCCCTGCCTCCACCCATCCTGCACGCCCACCCTGTGCCCCAGCCTGGAGCCTGCACCCAGCACCCAAACTCCATTCCAGAGCCCAACCTCTCAACCATCCCACACTCCAAACCCCTGCCCCAACCCAGGGCCTGCACCCCAGACCTCCTCGCCCGACCCAAACTCCCTTGCAGAGCCTGAGGCAGGTGAGGGCAGACTTCGTCGGGGAGGGCTCTGTGCAGTAATATAGTGACTCCTTGGGTCTTTGAATGAGGCTTTATACTTGGGGTGGGGGGGTGAGGAGGCAAGCAGTGAGTCGGTGGATGGAGAGGGCAAATCTCCCAGATTCAAAATCTGTGACTGTGTCTGTTGGTCCTTCTAGCTGCTTTTCTCTGGGCTGGGGGATGTTCCCACAGGAAGGTGTTTGCTTCTTATCCCCGAGGCCATCAGTATGTCTGCTCTTCTCTAGTCAGCCCACTTGCCAAGCTTGATTGTCCTTGGTTGGGCTGCCAGCCCCTCTCCAAGGATTGCAGCTGTCTGGAGGTACTGCCCTCCACGCCTTGCTCAGTCACACCTCATTCATTCAACAGGGCAGTTGATTACCGAGTGGGGGGGGAGATCTTATTCTACTTCTAGCAAAAAGACACTTTTCTTTTACCTTAATTACACTACCTTAGGGGCCCGCTATAACATATTACCAAGGTTCAATACAAAGTCATATACAAGTTATACAAAAATGCATAATGCAGAGATTTATCTACAACTGCATTAATTGACTGCATTGATTGACTGTGCAGTAATATAGTGACCCCTGGTCTTTGAATGAGGCTTCATACTTGCCTCATTAATGCAGAGAAGCAGCAAAATCCATCAAACATATAAGTGGTTATGACTTATTTACTTGGTCTTAAAAGAGAACAAAAAGGCCTTGAGTCTCCTCCCTGTCATTAACCCCCTGCACTGTACAAAGACTGAATGGCCCATCCCAGTTGTGGATGTACTCCAGAGACTTGATTTGAACCTGCAGTTTATTCCATCACTGCTATAAGCCTGAACCAAGAACTTTGCCAAAGTACAAGTTTTGCCCAGGGCACCATTTCCCCTAACGCTGGTCCTTGGTAACATTTCTTGATGGGGGGGGGGAGGGGAGAGAGACGAGGCGTTTTCTCTCTGTTTCTTTCCTCTCCATTTTCTGCTCCTTCCTTCAATTCCAGAAACCTCCCTTGTGTTTCAGACTGTGCAGTGACACCCTCCCCACCCCAGGACTATGGAGCCTTTGGAGCAGAAAGATCCTAGGAGCTAAGGATGAAGCAAGGGGTGAGTAGCTGGCAGGAAGGAGTCCTAGCAACTCTTCTGGCAGTGCAGGGGAGGAATGACTCCCCCTTCTCTACATTCTCCCCATGGGGTTCTAGGGAGCAGGTAAGATTGTGTGATAAATTCCATCCAACATTCCCCTTTGATCCAAGCCGAGAGACATCTCAGCTATGCACGATCCCCTTGGCAGCACCAAACAAGGGATGTTTTCCACTGCCCAGGAGACCCAGCCAGGGACTGATGTGCTGGAGATATGTAGGGAAAAGGGACTGTCTGAATTGCCAAGGCAGGAAGCAAACAATCTACAGCAACATCATTAACCACAAACCATGCTCTAGCCAAAAGGGAAATGGGCAGGAATTCTTGCTGTTCAGCCATGGCCACACATCCAGAGCTGCACAGCAGTGAGAGGTGCTGGGCAAGCTGGTCTGAGGGAACAATTGGAAATGATCCTTCAGTGAGAACAGAACCAGAGTGTAGACAGGCCCCAGTGTTAAGTGGTTGAGGCTGAGGCTTTAGGAAGTTGGCCTACAATACCATAGGGATCTTTCTGTGGAGGTTTGATTCTTGCCAGCTAGGGAAAGCTGGTGTGTGGTGTCTTTGTGGCTGCACTTTCAGTGATGCAGGTTTCTCTATCCCATTGTTCCAGCGTCATCCTACTACATTGCCAGCTGCTTTTCAGCTGCAGTGTGGAGATTGATTGTGTGTGGGGAGAGACAGTGTGTGTGTGTGTTGGGGAAGAGTGAGTGTGTTGAGGTAGGTAGGAGCGGATCATAATTATCCCTACTTGAAAGAGGGAGACGCTCAGGCTGAGAAAGGAAAATTGACTTGTCTTAGGTCACACAGCCAGTCAATGGCAGAATTGGGAATAGGACCCCAGAGCCCTGATTTTCATATTAACCATCAGATCTTGAATTTCATACATTGAATGACCTCAATAAAGTGCTCTCAGATGAGCTCCAGACCAACAAGTATGCACAGTAATTATTCAGCCAGTGTTTTAGGAGAACTGCAATGTTAGAGAGAATCATGATCTGCTCAGAGACCACTAATGCAGAGAAGCAGCAAAATCCATCAAACATATAAGTGGTTATGACTTATTTACTTGGTCTTCAAAGAGAACAACAAGGACCTGAGTCTCCTCCCTGTCAATAACCCCCTGCTCAGCCAATCAGGGTAGAGACTGAGGAGGGAGGCTGAGGGGTCTCACCAGAGAGCTCAAAGGATGGCCCAGGTCACTGGCGGGATCACTGCCCCAGGACTACTGCAGCTCCACAGTTTTGGGTGGACCTCCCACAGTGAGAGCTGCCGAGCACTCCCGCAACACACACACACACACACACACACCTCTCCTGGTGTTAGGAGGAACAGGAGAAAGGACAAAAGAAGCAAGAGAGGTAGAGAAAGGAGGGATGGATGGAGGAAAAGGTGAAACAAAAGGACAAACCCTAATGTCCTCAGTGATTCTAAGGGACAAGATGCCAGGTTTGGAATAAAATTCTGCCTCCTTAAGATCATGTTTCCCATGAATTCAACTGTCACCAGATGGATCAGACTGAACAGTTTCAAACCTCGAGGAGGCTCTAACCCTCTAAACAGGGTCGGCTGTTTTCAAGTAAAATCACTAAAAGGGAAGGAGAAAACTCGAAAGAGGTTCCTCCTGGCGCTCAGGTACAGGAACCCCAATACTCCCCAGTCCTCAAGAGAGACCTGGAGAAGGAGACTTGCTGAAGCAAAGCCAGAGGGTCTCTGAGGTTTCCCTGGCCCCTCGCCCCTGTCCTGCCTGGCTGATGTCAGCATCTCTCTGTGAGGTCACCACCTCCCCACCACCTTTGACCAATAGTCTGAGCCCCTGCAAAAGGCCTTGTGATGTCACTGCCACACCCCTCCCTTGCTGGGCTAATGTCCTGCCCCTGGCCAGGCACTTTGGAGGTTTGAGCTACTCCCTGTGGATCACCCCACTCAAGGAGCGTTCATTCTAGGAAGCAAGCCAGCTAGACAGTAAAACATCAGACGCTGCTGCTCCCAATGCTACATTCAGTTTTTTAGGAATTAGTCGACTTTATGGCTAGAAGAGACCATTAGAGCATCTAATCTGACCCCCTGCATATTACAGGCCTCCTGTATGACACAATAGCGGGTGGGAGGGGGCTGAGGAGGTGGGCAGTGGCGGGGGGACAGGTGAGCCAGCGGCTGACCCCAGCTCACCTCCGCTCCACCTACTCCCCTGAATGTCCCACCCCGCTTCCGTGAATCAGCTGTTCGCGCAGGAAGCCTTGGAGGGAAGAGAAGCGGTGTGGCAGCTTCGTGCTCAGGCCCAGTAAGGTGGAGACAGAGACAAAGTGAGCTGGGTCAGGGGGGCCGCCCGCACCACAGCAGGTAACCCGGGGGGTGCACAGGAGAACCGCTCCCCACCCCAGCTCACCTACCTCCCCTCTGCCACCCTGGGCCTTAGTGTGAAGGTGCCATTTGCTTCTCAGTCCTCCCAGGCGTCCTTGCGAACCATCAGGGGCAGGGGTTCCAGAGGTGGTCAGGGGACTGGGAGAAGGGGTGGTTGAATGGGGCAAAGGTCCCAGGGGGCCATCAGGAATGAGGAGGGTTGGATGGGGTGACAGGGGCAGTGAGAGGACAGGGAAGGGCAGTGGATGGGGTGGGGTCCAGAGGGGGCATAAAGGAACGCAGGGGGTTGGATAGGCGCAGGAGTCCCGGGGGGACACAACCCCTGGGGTGAGGAGGAACTGGTTGTTAAGATTTTGGTAGCTCATCCCTGGCCAGGGGGGTGGGAGGCTGAGGAGGAGAGCAGGCGGGCAGTGGCAGGGGATGAGTATGCGAGCCGGGGAGGGGAGAGCTGAGGTGAGCTGGGGGACTGAGGAGGTGAGCGGGCAGGAATTGGTGGGTGGGCAGGTGAGCTGGCGTTGGGGAAGCGGGTTGAGAAGGTGAGCGGGGGGTGGGAGGCTGAGGAGGCGAGTAGTGAGTCAGTGGCTGACCTGTTCTACTGATCTGGTCTGGCTCCCATCCCCTCTCCGAGGGTTGCAGCTGTCTGGGGGTGTTGCCTTCCACATTCACACCTCATTCATTCAATAGCATAATTGACTACAAAGTGGGGGGAAGATCTTATTCTACTTCTAGCAAAAAGAGACTTTTCTTTTACCTTCATTATACTACCTTAGGGGCCTGCTATAACTTATTACCAACATTCAATACTGCTGTTTTGGCGGGGTGGTGCTGGGGAAGGAGGGTTTGTTTCCACAGGACGGACAGTGCTTGGGGGGGGTGTTTTGTGGGGCTGGGTGGCACTGGGGGGTTTCAGTGGAGCCAGGGGGGTTTTGGCCCTCAGCTGTTTTCTTTGGAGTACTATTGCCCTTGCCGCTTTACGAGTTGTGCAGTCCTGGACTAAACCACAGACTCTGGACTCAGCATTCAAGTATCCTGCAGTCTGAACTTCGAATCCGATACATTCCCTCATTGGCTACCATTGTTTTCCCAGCATGGAAGTGCTTTTTGTCCAACAAGGCAGCCAGATTGGGATCCATAGGCATGGAATGTCTCTGAAGGAATCAGCTGTTTCTCTCTGCGCTTCATGAAACTTTGGATTGAAATGGTAAAGGACAGTTGTTCCCAATTTAATCATGGTGTCCTTTAGGAGTGTGACCAAGGCCACTTAACTAGGGAGCGGGGGTCTAAAAAGAGTTTACCTGGGCCACAGGTCACCATAGCTTCCATTTCGGGGGTGAAAATCAACCACCAGTACCTGCAATTTCTACCCGAGTTCTTGTCAAATCTGTGACCTTACTTGGAGTAATTTTATACTTCTCTGGCGTAGAATTCTTCACCAACTGCACAACAGATCAGTAGTGATAGTGAGGTACAACTCCCCCAACTATGCCCTTTTATATCTTTAATCATCAGCAACAGATAAAAATAAGGGACTAAATACAGATCCAACTTAGAATCCTGTAAGACACCAAATGTCAGGTCTCTATTAAAAACAGGCATCTTTCTGCAGCTATATTACATTCAACACACATTCCATTTTCTACACATTTGCAGCACCTCCAGGGGTGAGCTGAAGACAAATGTCATTTCCATTTTCCCCTCGCTACCTCATTATGGATTGTTTTTCCAAAATTATAGGCTATTAGCAGCTGTTTAGGAAGGCGATATCTTCAGGAGAGACTCTTGCAGGGCCTGGGCCACAACGACTTTGGTAGTGAAATCCATGGGTATTTTGCTTCGTTCCAGGTCATTTACTATGGATTCCTCTTCTCAGCCCTTTAGAAAAATAGTGACCTAACCAATTGAACAAATGGGGATTGGAATGGTGATCGGGAATAAGGGAATCCTCTGACTTACACTAACTTCTTCTGTTGTTACAAAGGGTGAAATGACATTTTCCCCTATCCCTGCCCTGTTCCTGCTCTTTGTTATAGTTCAATATATTTTAAGTGAGGAAAATGATAATAAAAATATCTGCTCTCCAGCACAACGTGAAGCAACATCAGAGCAACTGGGAATGAAACAATTGGTTTCCAAAGGGGGAACTCGATGACTAACACTTGGTTTGAAATGGGGGAACAGTATAACCGTGATGCTCAGGGTTTGTTTAGACTAGGAAAAGTGATGGAATTTAGGTCAGGACAAGGGGAAAGCTAATGCCAACCACTGCACCTGGGCTGCATCTGCACTACAACTATAATTGTCTTTTTACACCAAGATCACTAACTTGAGCAGCCAATGCCATGTACAGCCCTAGTGGATGGAAGGCCCAGGTAGTTTTTGCCTCAGTGTAGCTTGTTGGGATCAAACCTCTCTCTCACCTGGAGCTGATGAACATTCCTGGCTGGAGGGACACACACTCCTACGACTCAAAAGGAAAGGAGTTGATAGAAAAGATCACAGGACTGATCCCAATGAAGGGTGAGCTGCAAAATTCAGAAGCAGGTAACTCATGTGTGGGAGCTGAGAGACCACAGTGAAGATGGAGCAAAGACCACAATGCAGGAATGAGCAAATGCGATAAAAACAACAAAAAAACTCCCCCTCAACCTTTGGCCAGCCCTAATCAAGGCATTTATTACAGTTCTCTCCCATGTGGATTTTCTGATGTTTAATAAGGTTTGTGCTCTGACTGAAGCTTTTCCTACACTCAGATCATGTGTAGGGTCTCTCTCCACAGTGGATTCTCTGAGGTGCGATCAGGGTAGAGTTCTGAGTGAAGCTTTTCCCGCACTCAGAGCACGTGTAGGGCGTCTCTCCTGTGTGGATTCTCTGATATCTGATAAGGTGTGAGCTCTGATTGAAGCTTTTTCCACACTCAAAGCATGTGTAGGGCTTCTCCCCTGTGTGGATTCTCTGATGTGAAATGAGGGTTGAACTATGAGTGAAGCATTTCCCACACTCAGAGCATCCATAAGGTTTCTCTCCTGTGTGGATTCTACGATGTGTGATAAGGTGTGAGCTCCAATTGAAGTGTTTCCCACACTCATGGCATGTGTAATGTGTGTCTTCCAAGTTGATTCTCTCACTTGTAATAAGGTCTGTGTGGCTACTGAAGTTTTCCTCTGGCCTCTGCTGAGTCTCACAGGCTTTTGCTTTTCTTTTTCTGGGAGTGCACAACTCCAGGAAACATTCCCTTTCGATCTTCCTGATAATGTCCCATGTGGTTCTATTGGCTCAGCATCTTCCTGCTGGGGTTTCTCCTCCTTGTTATCACTCACCATCCCGTCACCTGATGGGAGACAGAGAGAATGAGACATAGGTCACTCTCTGTGCCTGAGAGAAAGGAAATCTCAGAGATAGGAATGGAGAAAGGGATGAACCAACCAAAATATATGTTGGAGATTTTCCCCAAACCTCTCCCCAGAGGAGAATGGAAGGGATCAGTTTTGGTCTGCATCTCACCAGAACTCTCAGGGGAAAGCAAGATTGGGGGGGGACCTGCTGCCAGTTGTCAGTCAGGATAGGTGGGATGCTGTAAGTGACATCTATCTAATGATGCCACATCTGCAGGGAACAATCCTGAACTTGGAGAGCTCACAAGGTCTTTGTAGGGCATCCCAAATGTTTCCTGGACAGTTTTGAGTTGGTTTAACCAATTCCCCACCTGTGCAGGCAGCTCTCAGGGCATTTCTTTCTCAGAGCCATGGAGACCTGGGACCCATGGCTCTTCCCCTCGTTCAGCTGCGAGATCACATCAGGTTTGGAAACTGGAAACTCTACTCAAGGCAAAGAAATCAAGGGAGGTCAGTGGAATTTGTGGGATACTTTTCACAAATAATAGTCCATGGTTTTAAGCCAATCTCCTTTTTAAGCAGTAACATCCCAGGGCCAGCTTCCTTGGCTCAATGTGGCAGGAGAGTAATTATTCTAAATCACATTCATTACCTCAGTGCCTAGGGACCAACTAACAGGGGGTCCCCATTGTGCTAGGCACTGTACAAACGCAGAATAGTAGATGGCCCATGCCCTGAAGAATTACAATCTAAATAGAAAAGACAAACACAGAATGGAGGAAGGGGTCGAATCCTCTGTTAGAATAGAGATATTCAGGCCTGCCTGTAAAGCCTATACATTAAGAACTTACAATTGTTTTTTATCACTTAACTAGTTACAGGAGTATGAAAACAAAGAATGAAAATCTCAGTCTGCCTGTGTATGGGTCTTCTCTCACTAGGATCAGGGCCGGCTCCAGGCACCAGCTGAGCAAGCTGGTGGTTGGGGCGGCAGATTCTAGGGGGCGGCATCCGCCCAATCCTAGGGCGGCACTGACGGGGTTTTTTTCTGCTGCTCTGGCTGCCCTGTAGGGGGCGGAGGAGGGCAGCGCCCTGCAGCGAGCCCGGCAGGGCAGCCCGCGTCCTTCCCTCCCTGCCAACCAGAGCAGCTGCAGCTCGGAGCCCTCCCGGCAGGCGGCGTGGAGGTGGTGTTTGAGCAATTGGTCCTGATTTGGCACTCTCCGTTGCCGCTCTGGCCCCGTTGTTTTTGTTTTTGTTTTTTCCCCTGCAGCTCCGGTGGCCCCCACCCTCCATTTTTTTTTTTTTTTGCTTGGAGCGGCAAAAAAGCCAGAGCCGGCCCTGACTAGGATAGTCTGAGGCCTTTTTCTTAGGCTAAGGACTTTGGCTAAGCAGCAGGGGCAGCCATTAGCTGGGAAGCGAAGGGTCACATCCTCTCATCCCAAACCAGTCACACTGAAATAAGGTGCTATTAGGCTGTTAGGAAGACGATCCTGTCTGTATGATGCCCATCACCACCAGATAAAGAAACAGATCTTAAGGTGGATAAAAGAAACTTAGTTTGACAGCATCCTGTCTGGCAAGAAATCACTTATCAATGGCTCTGACTGCGAAACTCTCATTTCTGTATTGTTCTATCTTCATGGCCCTCACTTTTCTGTTGTTTATCTGTCTGGTTCTCTAATTGTTTCTCTCTTCTGTACAATCAATCGTGCTAGGTGTAGCTGAGAATATGACTCTATAAACTGGGGTCAAACAGGAGGGGGAAGGGAAATTGGAATCATGTTTATTAAGTGGGGGGAACAGGAACAGGGACACAGGCAAGGCTGGGAAGGAGGACAGGGTAAATGCTCTGCAGCATCAGAGCTGGGAAGGAACACTGGGGAACAGACTGTATGGGTGTATAGAGATAAGCCCGAGTGGTGTGAAGGGCTTCGAATATGTAATCTTATAGGTGTAACAATTGTACGGGCTACACAACCACCCAGTGACATCATCAACAAAGTGCCCATTTGTGCCTGGGTAGCGGCCCTGCTATGGGAGGAGTGTGACGTTATTGGTATAAACTGGGACCATATAGAACAGGCTTTGCAACCAAGGTCCTGTAGTGGCACCAAATCTTAGGTAAAGGGGTCATATAAGGTGTCTAAGACCAGGTTATGGGTGGCTGGTTATGATTATGCTGTCTGTGTGCATGTGTCATTTTAGTTGAAGTTATGTATATTGGCTCTATACTGTCTGTATTTCAAGTTGGTGCTGTGCTTCTGGGAAACATCCCAGACAAGTTGGTGTTAGCTCTGCCCAGCTTGCTTGATGGCCCATTAAGGACCATCAGCTACACAATTGACCCATGGAGAGAAGGCAGACACGCCTTGTGACTCAGCAAAGTATGCAGGGACTGGCCCATGTGACTCCAGACTCCATTTTGCTGTAATTTTCCACAGTAAGGACAAAGAGGTTCTTACACCTGGAAAAGCCTATTGTAGTGGGGCGAATTGCCCCACTCCCTGTGAGAGTGGGCTGCGGCAGGCCAGGGCGCCTGTGCAGACAGTGAGCCAATCAGAGAGGGGCTTATTGAGAGCCAATCAGGGCCCAGATTAGAGACAGCCAATCAGGGCCAGGCTCAGGGGTATATAAAGGCTGCCCAGAGCAGGAGCAGTCAGTCTGTCCCAGGCCTTCGACAGGGGAAGGTCAGTCTCCAAGGGCGGAGACTAGCACCGCGGACAGCGCAGTGCTGGCCATGCTCGGGGAGGCTAGGGAGCTTGAACCCGTAGCCTGCCAGGCTGCAGGCCCTGAAGGGAAGGGCCTAGCGGGTGCAAGGGGCTGTAGGGGAAGCGGCCCAGGGAAACAGACAGCAGAAGGGGAGAGAAGGACAGCGAGGCTGACGCCAGAGGGTCCCTGGGCCGGGACCCAGAGTAGAGGGCGGGCCTGGGTCCCCCCCTTTGCAGTGCACCCAGCCATTGGCTGTAGGGAGCGGCCATCTTGCTACGCCAGATCCCTGACAGGAGGGATTAGACTCAGAGGGCGATTGCACATAGTGACTGGGGTGTGAGACCACTGAGCACTGACCCCCCCGGAAGGGGGCGCAGAAGGACTAAGGGGCACTGCCGGAGGGCAGCGTCCTCAAAGAGGACGCCGCCGAGCACGCAGCAACGCGGGTCCAGAGATAACAGAGGACAGAACAACGGACGGGACACCACCAGGAGGAGGTGCTCCACTGGAATGAGCTAATTCCCAGAGTCACCAGCAGGAGGCGCCGCGGGGGTGAGTCCCAACCAGTTACACCTATCTAAGGCTGATGCCTCATCTCCATCTGGTCTACAATCCTGCTTCTTACCTCTGGAGGGCTTTGCTACAAACTGAAGCTCTGCACAAAGGACTGATGACCCATCCTAGCGGGGGATGTACTCCAGAGACTTGATTTGAACCTGCAGTTTATGCCATCACTGCTACAAGCCTGAACTAAGAACTTTGCCATTACTGTATGTAATTGATTCCATTTAACCAATTCTAGTTCTCATCTCTACCTTTTTTCCTTCATGAATAAACCTTTAGATTTTAGATTCTAAAGGATTGGCAAGAGCGTGATTTGTGGGTAAGATCTGATGTGTATATTGACCTGGGTCTGGGGCTTGGTCCTTTGGGATCGAGAGAACCGTTTTCTTTTATTGGGGTGTTGGTTTTCATAACCATTCATCCCCAGGACGAGTGGCACTGGTGGTGATACTGGGAGACTGGAGTGTCTAAGGGAATTGCTTGTGTGACTTGTGGTTAGCCAGTGGGGTGAAACCAAAGTCCTCTTTGTCTGGCTGGTTTGGTTTGCCTTAGAGGTGGAAAAACCCCAGCCTAGGGCTGTGACTGCCCTGTTTGAGCAATTGGTCCTGATTTGGCACTCTCCGCTGGGTCCCGCCAGAACCGCATCGTCACAGGGAGGAATGCAGCAAGGACTCAGGATCAGTGGCCAGGGTCACTGAGCATAGACATGGGGAGGTTATATGGGGAGAGGGGTTATGAGTGGGAGAGGGAGGTCAAATGTTAAAATAGATATTTGGGGGGAAAAATGTAAAAAGAAGTGAAACTGAACAGAAATAAAACTGGAGTGTAGGCTCTAAAGCAACAAGGCTTCAGTAGGGATTGAGGGTTAAAGGTCTGGGATCCCCCACAGCTCTAGATTCCCAAACCTCTCCTCCCTCCCAATGACCCACCCAGCCCACTTCCCGGGTGCCCTTCATCCACGCTCCCCTCCCCTTCTTCCCATTACTCTCAGCCGGCTCCACTTCCCGGCACCTTGGGAGCTTCTTGTATTTTCTCCTCATCTCTCACTACCTCCTACCTCCCTGCTGCTTCTTAGCTCTAACCCTGCACACACCCTCCCCATGTCCTGGCACCCCAGAATTATCTACTCCCCCCACTTCTCCGCCCCTCCCACGGCTCTCTTATCCCTTCACCCATGGGATCCTGAATGGCAACATTACACGCTCTCCTAAAAGAGCTCATCTCACTGTCACACAAATCATGCATGAGTCATACACATATTTACGCAATTTAGAATTCTACAGGAGGCATATTTTCCTCTTAAAATGAGGAAAAGGCATGAAAGCTACAGTGATTAATATAGCCAATAAGGATATATTAAATCCAATTTAGATGATGAACAGTCACATAAAAAAGAATCTGGCACATCAGAAAAAGGCAGGCTAATAAACAGGGACAAGTTTTTAAAGTGCTTGTACACAAATGCCAGAAGTCTAAATAATAAGATGGGTGAACTAGAGTGCCTTGTGATAAAGGAGGATATTGATATAATAGGCATCACAGAAACCTGGTGGACTGAGAGCAATCAATGGGACACAATCATTCCGGGGTACAAAATATATCGGAAGGACAGAACAGGCCGTGCAGGGGGAGGAGTGGCACTATATGTTAAAGAAAGTGTAGATTCAAATGAAGTAAAAATCTTAAGCGAATCCACAGGTTCCATAGAGTCTCTATGGATAGAAATTTCATGCTCTAGTAAAAATATAACATTAGGGATCTATTATCGACCACCTGACCAGGACAGTAATAGTGATGATGAAATGCTAAGAGAAATTAGAGAGGCTATCAAAATTAAGAACCCAATAATAGTGGGGGATTTCAATTATCCCCATATTGACTGGGAACACTTCACTTCAGGACGAAATGCAGAGATAAAATTTCTCGATACTTTAAATGACTGCTTCATGGAGCAGCTGGTACGGGAACCCACAAGGGGTGAGGCGACTCTAGATTTAATCCTGAGTGGAGCGGAGGAGCTGGTCCAAGAGGTAACTATAGCAGGACCGCTTGGAAATAGTGACCATAATACAATAGCATTCAAAATCCCTGTGGTGGGAAGAACATCCCAACTGCCCACCACTGTGGCCTTTAATTTCAAAAGGGGGAACTATACAAAAATGAGGGGGTTAGTTAGACAAAAGTTAAAAGGTACATTGACTAAAGTGAAATCCCTGCAAGTTGCGTGGGCCCTTTTTAAAGACACCATAATAGAGGCCCAACTTCAATGTATACCCCAAATTAAGAAAAACTGTAAAAGAACTAAAAAAGAGCCACCGTGGCTTAACCACCATGTAAAAGAAGCAGTGAAAGATAAAAAGACTTCCTTTAAAAAGTGGAAGTCAAATCCTAGTGAGGCAAATAGAAAGGAGCACAAACGCTGCCAACTTAAGTGCAAGAGTGTAATAAGAAAAGCCAAAGAGGAGTTTGAAGAACGGCTAGCCAAAAACTCCAAAGGTAATAACAAAATGTTTTTTAAGTACATCAGAAGCAGGAAGCCTGCTAAACAACCAGTGGGGCCCCTTGACGATGAAAATACAAAAGGAGCACTTAAAGATGATAAAGTCATTGCGGAGAAACTAAATGGATTCTTTGCCTCAGTCTTCACGGCTGAGGATGTTAGGGAGATTCCCAAACCTGAGCTGGCTTTTGTAGGTGACAAATCTGAGGAACTGTCACAGATAGAAGTATCAGTAGAGGAGGTTTTGGAATTAATTGATAAACTCAACATTAACAAGTCACCGGGACCAGATGGCATTCACCCAAGAGTTCTGAAAGAACTCAAATGTGAAGTTGCGGAACTATTAACTAAGGTTTGTAACCTGTCCTTTAAATCGGCTTCGGTACCCAATGACTGGAAGTTAGCTAATGTAACGCCAATATTTAAAAAGGGCTCTAGGGGTGATCCCGGCAATTACAGACCGGTAAGTCTAACGTCGGTACCGGGCAAATTAGTTGAAACAATAGTAAAGAATAAAATTGTCAGACACATAGAAAAACATAAACTCTTGAGCAATAGTCAACATGGTTTCTGTAAAGGGAAATCGTGTCTTACTAATCTATTAGAGTTCTTTGAAGGGGTCAACAAACATGTGGACAAGGGGGATCCGTGGACATAGTGTACTTAGATTTCCAGAAAGCCTTTGACAAGGTCCCTCACCAAAGGCTCTTACGTAAATTAAGCTGTCATGGGATAAAAGGAAAGGTCCTTTCATGGATTGAGAACTGGTTAAAGGACAAGGAACAAAGGGTAGGAATTAATGGTAAATTTTCAGAATGGAGAGGGGTAACTAGTGGTGTTCCCCAAGGGTCAGTCCTAGGACCAATCCTATTCAATTTATTCATAAATGATCTGGAGAAAGGGGTAAACAGTGAGGTGGCAAAGTTTGCAGATGATACTAAACTACTCAAGATAGTTAAGACTAAAGCAGATTGTGAAGAACTTCAAAAAGATCTCACAAAACTAAGTGATTGGGCAACAAAATGGCAAATGAAATTTAATGTGGATAAATGTAAAGTAATGCACATTGGAAAAAATAACCCCAACTATACATACAACATGATGGGGGCTAATTTAGCTACAACGAGTCAGGAAAAGATCTTGGAGTTATCGTGGATAGTTCTCTGAAGATGTCCACGCAGTGTGCAGAGGCGGTCAAAAAGCAAACAGGATGTTAGGAATCATTAAAAAGGGGATAGAGAATAAGACTGAGAATATATTATTGCCCTTATATAAATCCATGGTACGCCCACATCTCGAATACTGTGTACAGATGTGGTCTCCTCACCTCAAAAAGATATTCTAGCACTAGAAAAGGTTCAGAAAAGAGCAACTAAAATGATTAGGGGTTTAGAGAAGGTCCCATATGAGGAAAGATTAAAGAGGCTAGGACTCTTCAGTTTGGAAAAGAGAAGACTAAGGGGGGACATGATAGAGGTATATAAAATCATGAGTGATGTTGAGAAAGTGGATAAGGAAAAGTTATTTACTTATTCACATAATACAAGAACTAGGGGTCACCAAATGAAATTAATAGGCAGCAGGTTTAAAACAAATAAAAGGAAGTTCTTCTTCACGCAGCGCACAGTCAACTTGTGGAACTCCTTACCTGAGGAGGTTGTGAAGGCTAGGACTATAACAATGTTTAAAAGGGGACTGGATAAATTCATGGTGGCTAAGTCCATAAATGGCTATTAGCCAGGATGGGTAAGAATGGTGTCCCTAGCCTCTGTTCGTCAGAGGATGGAGATGGATGGCAGGAGAGAGATCATTTGATCATTGCCTGTTAGGTTCACTCCACAGGGGCACCTGGCATTGGCCACTGTCGGTAGACAGATACTGGGCTAGATGGACCTTTGGTCTGACCCGGTACGGCCTTTCTTATGTTCTTATGTTCTTATGTTATGTAAAATGACTGACGGCACCAAAAAGGCACATGTCCAAAAATGATACTAGCATGTGGGAGATAAGGCAAAAAAAGGGGAGCAAGAAAACCTGCAAAACTTGTATGATGAATAAAGGTATACAGTTATTACTACTCAGGTTCTTTAGAGACCCCACAGCTTCTAATAACCCAGGCGACAGGACTCCTTACCCAGCAAGACCACCGTCTCATAGTTCTCCTGCATGACATCCCTGTAGAGGGCTCTCTGAGTGGGGTCCACCAGAACCCACTCTTCCCTGGTGAAATACACAGCCACCTCCTCAATGGTCACCGGCCCCTGAAAGAGCAAGAGTCCAACACTCAGTACCTGCTGCCCCACTCACAACCCCACTATTCATGGAACAGCAGCACCAGGTAAATGGAAGCTCCAGGAGGCACATGTTAACAGAGTCCCACCCCACCTTGCTTAGAGCAGCCAGGAGGCATCAGAGGGTGGAAAGAGAGAACCTTTGTGTCTCCCAGCTGACAGACAGAGACAGAGTCATCACATTTATCACATAGCTACTAGCCAGGGCTTGATATAGGAGATGGGGCTGTCTCTGGACCCTGCTGGTGGCTCCCTGGTAGGAATCTCCAAAGAAAATATATGGAAGAAAGGGGAAGTCAACAGTAAAGAATATAAGTTAGAAAGTCAGAATTGTAGAAAATTGGTAAGGGAAGCTATCAGAAATCAATGACCACTTAATGAAAATAAGAAGGAAGTTTTAAAAAAGTATATTAAGTACAAAATTAATCCCTAACAATGGTAGTGGTAAATTACTAGATGGAAATGGCAGAATTATCAAAAATAATACAGAAGAGGTAAAAGTGTTCAATAAATATTTCACTCCTGGAGTTGGAGAAAAACAGATGATGTAATCATATAAGACATTGACAACGACAGTCTTTCCATCCCAACAATAACTCATGAGGATGTTAAACAGCAGCTATTACAGTTAGACATGTTTAAATAAGCAGGTCCAGATAACTTGTATTAAGAGTTTTGAAAGACCTGGTGGAGGACTGTTAATGTTGATTTTAATTAGGACTTGGACCAATGGAGAAATTCCAGAAGACTGGAAAAAAGCTAATGCTGTGCCAATATTTAAAAAGTGTAAAAGAGATGACCCAGCTAATTACAAGAGTGTTAGTCCAATACTGGGCAAGATAATAGAGCAGCGAATATGGATTTAATTAATAAAGAGGTAAAGGAGGGTAATATAATTAGTACCAATTAACAAAGGTTCAGAGACAACAGATCCAATCAAACTAACTGGATATCCTTATTGGGTGAGATCAAAAGTTTGGTTGCAGCTAATAGTATTGATGAGCTAAGAGGTGAAAACATTACCTAGACTTCTGTAAGGCATATGACTTGGTTCAGCACAATATTTTGACTAGAAAACTAGAAAGATACAAAATAAACACAGCATACATTAAATAGATTAAAAACTATGATTGTAAATGGGGAACCATGCTTGAGTAGATTTCTTTCTAGGGGGTTCCCACAAGGATTGGTTCTTGGCCCTGCGCTATTTAACATTCTTATCAATGACCTGGAAGAGAATATAAAATCATCATTGATAAAGTTTGCAGTTGCCACAAAGATTGGGGTTCGTGGTAACTAATGAAGTGTCAGAAGATTCAGGCTCCAGCACTGGGAGTCCGGGAAGTTTTCCCAGCCCTGGCTGGAGGGTTATTTCCTGTTCCACAAAGAGTGGAAGTTCCATTCCCAACTCCTGTGCCTTGAAATTAGGCCCTGACACTACACCACACATTCAGCATAGTGGTATGATTATTAAATGATTAGGACATAATTATGTTACATTTTGTGCAAGATGCATCATGTTCAGTGTCATTGGAAAAGTTATGATTTGCTGAATATGACTGTCCTATTTGTGTGCATGTATCATGTTCGTAACTGAAGTTATGGATATTGACTCTGTAGCTGTATTTCAAATGTGTTTACTCTGGGTAACACTCACAACAAGCCTTTCAGGTACAACAAAGAAGCCAGACAGTGTTCATGGCTCATCAAGAAAGACAATGGACCGTGGAAGAGCTTAGCGCTCTTGTGAATTTTTCAGCTAGCCTATGAGTCATGGCTACTATGACTCAGCAGGGCATGCTAGGGCATGTGAGCAGACCACATGACAACAAACTCCATTTTTGTACCTGTATTTTTCCACAAACTGGACTGGGAAACAAGTTTGGAACAAATGGTTCCCGCAATATGGAAAAGCTACATAAGGTGGAGTGTGACATCATTTCTTGGCCTCATTCCCCACACAAGAGAACTCCTGGAAACACCTGAGGAAGAAAGACTGAACTGGGGGAACTGCTGGTCCCAGGGTAAAGGGATTTTTAGTTTGTGTATGGAAACTTGGTGGACTGCTTGTATCATCAGTCAGGGTGAGAAACTGCTAATTCAAAATCTATCCAGATAGTATGTTAAGCTTAGTTTGAGTTTTTGGTTATTTGTTAAGTAATCTGCTTTGATCTGTTTGCTACCACTTATGGCTGGGAAATTGGCTTTTGTCTTCTATCTGTCTTTGAGTGGCTTAGGTAACGCACTCAGGTAGCTTAGTTGGATGCGTGCTGCCACCTGCTGTCCTGTTGGGTAATAACAGGGCCTGGAGAGGCTGGCAGTGTGAGAAGGGCCAACCCAGTTTGAGGGTTAGAGGGACAGTGTTTCCCAGAAGCCCCCCAGACTGCACCCCCAGGGTGACAGCCCATCACACCCTAGAGTACACAAGTCTCAGCAGGTTTGTCACATCCTTTCCTCCCATTCCACACCCTAGACAGTTCCTGCCTCCCACTACCTCTAGCAGCTCCCACCCTCCTATACATTTACTTCTCCTCTCCCTCCAAGCAGAACCCACCACCAGCGTCCTGATAATCCCTTACCTGAGCCAGCTCCATTGCAGCCGTTTCCTTCCAGCTGGGAGGAGGGGATGATTTAGGGTGAAAGGTGGACATTATTCTGTAGCCTGCCAGGGCAAGAAGGGCAATGTGAGAGAATTCAGACAGGGTTTCTGTCCTTTCCACATGTCAATTCCCCCCAGCATTTTTCCCTGGTAATGGACATTCTAGGTTCTGCCACACTGTGTAGCACAAAATGACCTTATTCCAGTACAGGCCTAGCCCCCTCCCACAAGGGTGTAACCCTCCTAGACATAGTGAAACCCTCCCAGTAGCAGAGTCTCTCTGTTACACTTATACAGTTTGTAGATGATATCTTCCGCTCTACTCTGCACTGATTAGGCCTCAACTGGAGTAATGTGTCCAGTTCTGGGTGCCACATTTCAGGAAAGATGTGGAAAAATTGGAGAAAGTCCAGAGAAGAGCAATAAAAATGATTAAAGGTCTAGAAAACATCACCTATGAGGGAAGACTGAAAAAATTGTGTTTGTTTAGTCAGGAGAAGATATGATCAGCTTTCAAGTACATAAAAGTTCATTTCAAGGAGAGAGGAGAAACATTGTTCTTAACCTCTGAGGACAGGACAAGAAGCAATGGGCTTAAATTGCAGCAAGGAAGGTTTAAGTTGGACATTAGGAAAAACTCCCTGTCAGGGTGGTTAAGCACTGGAATAAATTGCCTAGGGAGGTTGTGGAATCTCCATCATTGGGGATTTTTAAGAGCAGGCTGGACAAATACCTCTCAGGGATGATCTAGATCAGGGGTGGCCAACATGTGGCTCTTTAGAATTTAATACGCGGCTCCTTGTACAGGCACCAACTCCGGGGCTGGTGCTACAGGCACCAACTTTCCAATGTGCTGGGTGTGCTCACTACTCAGCTACAGGCCCTGCCCCCACTCCACCCCTTCCCACCCCCTTCCCTGAGCCTGAAGTGCCCACGCTCCATCCCCCCCGTCTACCCCCACCGAGTGTCTTGCATAGCATGAGCAGCTGATCGGGAGTGCGAGGAGGGGGGGGGTGCTGATTAGTGTGGCTTCCCATGGGTGGGAGGCACTGGGAGCAGGGGGTGGGAGCTGATGATTCTTTAGCAATGTATATTGGTAAATTCTGGCTCTTTCTCAGGCTCAGGTTGGCCACTCCTGGTCTAGATAATACTTCATCCTGCCTTGAGTGCAGGGGACTGGACTAGCTACCTCTCAAGGTCCCTTCCAGTTCTGTGATTCTATGAACCAAAGGCCAGAGATGAGCAGAATCAAAGAAGTCACTCTGGGGTTTCTCCCTGTCATTGTCCCCAAGGCAGCTCTCTCAGATTAACTAAGTTATTTGATGCTCCACCCTTTATACAGTCTCTCCTGGGAGTGCCCTTCATGGGCTGGGCCTAGTTTTAGCTTTTGGGAAGCGTGACCCTGGGGGCTCTGAGATTGGGCCTTCTTGCCTCAGCACACCTTGTTTCTTTCTGTGGCTCCCCAGTGAGTCCAAATGAGTAGATACTCCTCATACAGACTGTGAACATAAGAATGTGTTTTGTGTTTAGACTTTATCGAATGCTTGTAAGTTGCTGCCTGAGTTAACATCTGACTAGTTGCATTGTGAGCCTCTGTGGCTCTGTAAATCACCAGACAGGAGAGAGACTTTACCTACGTGAAGTGCTGATTGGCAACAGAATGCCTGGCAGGAAAGGTCCATCAACATCAGAGAGACTATTATGGGATGTTAACAAAGACACAAGACTGTTGTTGTGCTCTTCACTTCCCATTTGCTGAGTTTCCTGCTCAGAGCACATGGTAGGAAGGGGATGAAAAACCCAATAGAGAAGGAACTGATTGTCTGTATGCTGCCTGGACTCGGGGGGGGGGGCAAAGTTTCTAGGCATAAGGAAGAGATCCCCAGCTGCTTAACCTGGGTTAGTCCTAAGGAATATGTAGAGCTTGCTTATTACAGAAGCTTCTATTACCTTTGAAATTTAAGACTGCAACTCATCTGCATCTATAGGATTACCTGCTTTAACTTTGTTAACAACTCTCGTTTCCTTTTAAATAAGTCTTAATACAGGTTATGACAGGACTGGCTAGAAGCGTGTGTGGGGGTGGGGGGTGGGCAGGCTCAGCACGAACAAGGTTGGGAACCCCTGGAGTAAGGGACCACCTGTCACAAAGGGGAGCTCACCTGCGTGGTGAGATATATGGGATCACCCAAGAGGACTGTCTGTGATTCCATGTTAATGCTGTTACAATGCCTGAAGCGTTTACACTGGATACTTGGTTGGTGAAATCTCCATACAGACCTCACACCCAATTTGGGGTTTGTGCCCTACTTCTCACCAGTCTGCCTGAGGCTGGTGCTAGTGCTCTCGAGTCACTGAAGACAGTGTTACAGAGAGAGGAGCTGTGACTTCCCCAAGGTCACTAAACAGGTCCATGACAGAGCCAGGAACAGATCCTGTTAACTCCCGAGCCCCGTCACTCGCAGCTTGGAAAGGTCCCCAGTGCACACTGTAGGAAGAGCTGTGCAGAGATTGCAAATGAGCTGCTCTGCCAAGACAGCCTGCACATCCATGGACAAACCACCTTGCTGGGGGTGTGTCACCTGGGTCAGAAGAAGTCAGTGTCCAGTCCTGTGGGGCTGTGCTCCTGGCTCATACCTCCAGCACTCACTGCTGCCCCTCCGTTACCAGCTGCACCGTTCAGTCAGCCTCAGGCCTCAGGGAGGTCACAGCCCCTCTCCCCACCCCAAACCTTCAAACTGGGACATGGTGCAGCAGTGCCAGAGTGCACTAGTGTAAATTCTGTCTACACTAAGGGTTTGCACCAGTGCCTAAAACAGCAGTGTGGCAGAGACCTTCAGAAACAGCAGTACGGTGGCACTAGAACCTATTTCTAGCTCGGTCACAGACAGCCTGGGTGACCTTGGACACGTCAATGTTTCTCCTCCCAACTTTAGTCTCTTTATCCAACTGCCCACTCACTGGGGTCTCCTCTCTCCAGAGCTGCTCACCACTAAAATCTGTGTGGGTGTCCCCAGAGCTAAGGCAGTTCAGCTCTGGAACAGTCTTACAAGGGGCTGGGGAGTCTCTTTCCCTGGAAGTTTTTAAGAACAAATAGGACAAAGCTCTGTCAGAGATAATATACATATACTTGGTCCTGCCTCAGCAGAGAAAGCTGGACTTGATGACATCTTGAGGTCCTGTCTAGCCCTACATTTCTAGGATGCGATGCAATATATACATATAAAAACACAACATACAGAATAAAACTCACCACAACATAATGTCAGGCAAATTCAGGGGGAAAAAAAACACAACCTACACTCCACAGCATAAAATGACAATACAAAGGAAAAGACAGCAACACAATGCGAACTATGACATCCTAGGACAAAAGTACACAATGGAAAACAAGCTGAGGCAAAACAATTCACCATAAAACTGCTACACAACATGGTGCGATCACAGTTCCAAATGGCACCATGCAAAACAGCTCAGCGTAGAACATGACGCAGCACAAAAGAGAATTATTTCAATGTAGGCCTGGAAGGGATCTTGAGAAGTCATCTACTCCAGCCCGCTGTGCTGAGGCAGGACCAAGTATCCCTAGACATTCGCAGACTGGCGTATCTCTAACCTGGTCTTAAAAACCTCCAATGAAGGAAATTCCACAGCCTCCCTTGGAAGCCAATGCAAGGCAAACACAGACCAAAACAATGCTGTACACACACATGCTGGGCTTGCGGTTAAGGGGGGAGGAAAGAATTGAAACAATCTGGGTTCAGTTCCCAGTTTTGCCGCAAATTCTCCACGGAAACTTGTTACACACCGGTGGCTGGCCCGTACCACTGACTTGGGCCCACACGGCTCAGGCTGTGGGGCTGTTTAATTGTCATGTAGAAGTTCCGGCTTGGGCTGCAGCCCAAGGTCTGGCACACTCCCACCTCGCCGGATCCTAAGGTGAAAAGAGACAAATTCATATTACAATTAAGGCACAAATACTCAACAGCGAGGTTGATTCACCACAGGAACAAGTTTCCAAGGAAAGTGGTGGATTCTCCGTCTCGTGACGTCATTTCATGAAGACTAGATGCCTTTCTGGAATGTGTTTACCCCAAAAGTAGCTAGTGTGTCATACAGGAGGCCTGTGATATGCAGGGGTCAGATTAGATGCACTAATGGTCTCTTCTGGCAATAAAGTTGACTAATTTCTTTAAAACTGCATTGGGAGTTTACCTTGGGAGCAGCGTCTGACGTTTTCCTGTCTAGCCGGCTTGCTTCCTAGAACGAATGCTCCTTAGTGGGGTGATCCACAGGGAGTAGCTCAAACCTCCAAAGTGCCTGGCCAGGGGCAGGACATTAGCCCAGCAAGGGAGGGGTGTGGCAGTGACATCACAAAGTCCTTTTGCAGGACCTCAGACTATTGGCCAAAGGCGGTGGGGAGGTGGTGACCTCACAGAGAGATGCTGACATCAGCCAGGCAGGACAGGGGCGAGGGGCCAGGGAAACCTCAGAGACCCTGTGGCTTTGCTTCAGCAAGTCTCCTTCTCCAGGTCTCTCTTTGAGGACTGGGGGAATATTGGGGTTCACGTACCTGAGCGCCAGGAGGAACCTCTTTCGAGTTTTCTCCTTCCCTTTTAGTGATTTTACTTGAAAACAGCCGACCCTGTTTAGAAGGTAAGAGTCTCCTCGAAGTTTGAAACTGTTCAGTCTGATCCATCTGGTGACAGTTGAATTCATGGAAAACATGACCTTAAGGAGGCAGAATTTTATTCCAAACCTGGGATCTTGTCCCTTAGAATCACTGTGGACATTAGGGTTTGTCCTTTTTGTTTCACCTTTTCCTCCATCCATCCATCCCTCCTTTCTCTTCCTCTCTTGCTTCTTTTCTCCTTTCTCCTGTTCCCCTCCTAACACCAGGAGAGGGTGTGTGTGTGTGTGTGTGTGTGTGTTGCGGGGGAGTGCTCGGCAGCTCTCACTGTGGGAGGTCCACCCAAAACTGTGGAGCTGCAGTAGTGCTGGGGCAGTGATCCTCGCCAGTGACCTGGGCCATCCTTTGAGCTCTCTGGTGAGACCCTCAGCCTCCCATCCTCAGTCTCTACCCTGATTGTCTGAGCAGGGGTTAATGACAGGAGGAGACTCAAGGCCTTTTGTTCTCTTTTAAGTCCAAGTAAATAAGTCATAACCACTTATATGTTTGATGGATTTTGCTGCTTCTCTGCATTAATTGTCCCTGAGCAGTTCATGATTCTCTCTAACATTGCAGTTCTCCTAAAACACTGGCTGAATAATTACTGTGCATACTTGTTGGTCTGGAGCTCATCTGAGAGCACTTTATTGAGGTCATTCAATGTATGAAATTCAAGATCTGATGTCAAGTATCAGAGGGGTAGCCGTGTTAGTCTGGATCTCTAAAAGCAACAAAGAATCCTGTGGCACCTTATAGACTAACAGACGTTTTGCAGCATGAGCTTTCGTGGGTGAATACCCACTTCTTCAGATGCAAGATCTGATGGTTAATATGAAAATCAGTGTTAGGGAAAATGGTGCCTGGGCAAAACTTGTACTTTGGCAAAGTTCTTGGTTCAGGCTTGTAGCAGTGATGGAATAAACTGCAGGTTCAAATCAAGTCTCTGCAGTACATCCACAACTGGGATGGGCCATTCAGTCTTTGTACAGTGCAGGGGGTTAATGACAGGAGGAGACTCAAGGCCTTTTGTTCTCTTTTAAGACCAAGTAAATAAGTCATAACCACTTATATGTTTGGATTTTGCTGCTTCTCTGCATTAATGAGGCAAGTATGAAGCCTCATTCAAAGACCAGGGGTCACTATATTACTGCACAGTCAATCAATGCAGTCAATCAATGCAGTTGTAGATAAATCTCTGCATTATGCATTTTTGTATAACTTGTATATGACTTTGTATTGAACCTTGGTAATATGTTATAGCGGGCCCCTAACGTAGTGTAATTAAGGTAAAAGAAAAGTGTCTTTTTGCTAGAAGTAGAATAAGATCTCCCCCCCACTCGGTAATCAACTGCCCTGTTGCATGAATGAGGTGTGACTGAGGAAGGCGTGGAGGGCAGTACCTCCAGACAGCTGCAATCCTTGGAGGGGCTGGCAGCCCAACCAAGGACAATCAAGCTTGGCAAGTGGGCTGACTAGAGAAGAGCAGACATACTGATGGCTTCGGGGATAAGAAGCAAACACCTTCCTGTGGGAACAACCCCCAGCCCAGAGAAAAGCAGCTAGAAGGACCAACAGACACAGTCACAGATTTTGAATCTGGGAGATTTGCCCCTCTCCATCCACCGACTCGCTGCTTGCCTCCTCACCCCCCCCACCCCAAGTATAAACCCTCATTCAAGGAGTCACTATATTACTGCACAGAGCCCTCCCCCCCCCCCCGACGAACTCTGCCCCTCACCTGCCTCAGGCTCTGCAAGGGAGTTTGGGTCGGGCGAGGAGGTCTGGGGTGCAGGCCCTGGGTTGGGGCAGGGGTTTGGGGTGTGGGATGGTTGAGAGGTTGGGCTCTGGAATGGAGTTTGGGTGCTGGGTGCAGGCTCCAGGCTGGGGCACAGGGTGGGGGTGCAGGATGGGTGGAGGCAGGGGCGACTCTAGGCACCAGCAAAGCAAGCAGGTGCTTGGAGCAGCCCATTTGCAGGGGCGGCAGCCAGCAGGGATCCAGCCTGGGAGCTGAGAACCAACAGGGGCACTGGGAGCTGTAGTTCCTTGGTTAGCTCCTGCCTATAGAGCCAGCTCTGGAGCAGGAAAAACTACATTTCTCAGCATTCCCTTGGCCGCTATCAACAGGAAAGGGAGGGGGAGGGAGTACAGTAGCTGAAACCTCAAGCTGCAGCTTGCTGTCAATGGAGAGCTCACTGCTAGAGCGGGGTGGCACTGTGAATGGGGAACGAGTGTGCCCAAGTTGTAGAAGGCTTTGCCCTAGATATCCCCTTCAGAAGACATTGCCTTTGTTTGTTTGTTTTATAGTTTTATTTGTTTAAAAGGAAGACAGTGATATTGCATTGGCAAATTGCCCATAGAAACAAAGAATGGAACATAAGAATAATAAAGGCACCTCAACGTTTCCTCATTTCTGTAGGACAGTCTTATAATATGCATCCAGATATCCTTTAATCACACAAGCTGGAAATTGTTCCATGTTACTGCAGTTCTGTAACCATATGGGAACCAATCCTGTCTGTGTTCTGTGCACATCCAAAATTCCTGCTGAATGACCCACTCTGGGAGCAAGTTACCAGTGACCCAGGGCTGGGGTGGAAGGAGGGTGCAAGTGGGCGGGGGGAGCCCAGAGCTGGGGCAGCACGGGGTGCATGTGTGGGAAGATCCCAAGGCTGGGGTGGCAGAGGGTGCTGGTGTGTGTGGGAGAGCCCAGGGCTGGGATGGCATGGGGTGCGGGTGTGTGGGGGAGAGCCCGGGGCTGGCAGTAGGGGGGTACAGGTTGTTGGGGGGAGGCCCAGAACTGGGGCAGCAGGGGGTGTGGGTGGAGGGGCAGAGCCCAGGGCTGGGGCAGCAGGGAGATTCAGGGAGGAGCCCAGGGCTGGGGTGGGGCAGCCAATTTTATTTTTGCTTGGGACAGCAAAAAACCTACAGTTGGCCCTATCTCCACCCACCGTGAGGTAGGTAGGAGCGGATCATTATTATCCCTACTTGAAAGAGGGAGAAGATAAGGCTGAGAAAGGATAATTGCCTTGTCTTAGGTCGCATAATCAGTGGCAGAGTTGGGAATAAGACCCAAGAGCCCTGATTTTCAAACTAAGCATCGGATCTTAAATTTCCGACATTGAATGACATTGAATGATCTGAGTAAAGTGCTCTCAGATGAGCTCCAGACCAGCAACAGTGCACAGTAAATATTCAGCCAGTATTTTAGGAGAACTGGAATGTCAGAGAGAATCATGAACTGCTCAGAGAAAATTAATGCAGAGAAGCAGCAAAATCCATCAAACATATAAGTGGTTATGACTTATTTACTTGGTCTTAAAAGAGAACAAAAAGGCCTTGAGTCTCCTCCCTGTCATTAACCCCCTGCTCAGCCAATCAGGGTAGAAACTGAGGATGGGAGGCTGAGAGTTCTCACCAGAGAGCCCAAAGGATGGCCCAGGTCACTGGTGGGGATCACTGCCCCGCAACACACACACACACACACACACACACACACACACACACACACAAACACACACACCTCTCCTGGTTTTGGGTGGGGAATAGAAGAGAGGATAAAAGAAGCAAGAGACGAAGAGAAAGGAGGGAGGGAGGGATGGATGAAAAGGTGAAACAAAGGACAAACCCCAATGTCCCCAGTGAATCTAAGGGACAAAATCCCAGGTACACAATAAAATTCTGCCTCCTTAAGCTCGTTTTTTCCATGCCTAGAATTCAACTCTCACCAGATGACTGAGACTGAACAGGTTTCAAACCTCGAGGGGGCTTCTGGCTGTGATTTGTCAGTCCTCAAAGGCCAGCCAGGTGACTGTAAATAACTTACAATCATTAGGAAAAATTAGTATCAAGATTCCAACTCTAGCAGTCAGACAACATTGGTTCAATTTACAAGAGATTACTTTTCATATTCCTTGGTTCCCCCCAAATTAGGAAGGGCCTGTGACCACAGGTCCTGCAGGGTAAAAAGGACAGGTCTACATCCCTTTTCTCTTTGAGCATAGTCCTGCCTGCTACCTTTTCAGTTTCAGTTCTGCTACCACAGCACTGATCAGCACATTCTTCAGTAGCATAGGGAAGGGCAGGCACCATCACACAAGGACTATTACACAGAGACCTGCCAAATGCACACAGCAAACAAATGAAAACAAGAGATGAAAATGTTATTTTTTCATTAATCCCTTTCAGTGACAGCAACCTCCGTGGCTAATTGTAACAATAGTAGATGCAGCATTTTCTGATTGAAATGATTTTCAAGTTGTGGGTGCCCCTTTATGAACAGTAATTGCCTACATCTGTGACACAAGTACTTTTCAATTCCATTAAACCTGGGGTTTTGCTCAATTACACACGATATCTTGGAATTTTTCTGGCATATTCATCATCACATACATCACCTACAAGACTCCTGCCATAACAAGGGGTTCTTTATAGGGTTTGAAATTATTAAAGTGACCCAGCACTTTTCAATTGTAACAGCTCAGGACAAAGTAGATCTCCTGATCCCACTTATGTAGCTATTTAAATGTAACCTAATTATAAGGTGGCCTAACTTACTGATATTTTTGACACGTTTTCAAAAAGTGGCCTCTATTTAAATCCATGCAAATATCTGTATGCACACTTTCTGAGCACTGCAAGTCTGAATCTATCACCTGTGCATGCATCTGCTGTTACCTGAAACATGCACATGCTGCTATTTGCATGAAAACTTCTACACGCCTGAATAGAGGAGGATCCTTTGAAAATGTGGCCTTTTAATTATATTTCATACTCCACAAGAGTAGCCTAAAAACAACAACGGGATATAATAAGGCCCTGGCATCAAATGAATAAGGAACAATATAAAAATCAGCAGCACTTTATAAAGAGGACAGGAACAAAATATACAGTAACCATAAAACCAACAGATAAAACAAAACCCAGATGTCCCCAGGTGCAATCTAACAGGACAATTTTGCCTTCATAACTCTAGCAATACTCATCTATTTCAGCATGTAATGATCCTGTTTAAAGTATCCAGGAAACAATAAACTCTGGCCCCGGTGCTTGTACATGTTCACTTTGTTGAGTGTGGCTCACATATCTGGACCTCCCAGCTGTTAATAGCTTCACCAACCACCCCTCTGTCTTTGCTTCTGTGTATGTCACTTCATTCTGGCTCTGCAAGGTGTCTGAAGTCCCAAATGCCACTTGTCCTTCTGTAAACCTATCCTAGCGGTATCCCTCCCCCAACTGCCTCCTTTGTGGTTCAATTCTACACCATTGAAATCAATGGAATTTTTTCCATTGACTTCAATTAGAGCAAGATCGGGCCCTTCAGCAATTTCCACCCAGTTCTTTCTATTATGATTTGTACCAATCAGGGTTCAGGGCCTCATTGTTCTAGGCACTGTCTAACAAAACAATGGTCCCGTGCCCCAAATATTCTGCAGCATCATCCAAAAGATGCCAGAAATGCAGTCCAGTGAATTACCTTGATAACCTCTGGTGTAATCTTTCTTAATATCTGTGGTTTCTAATTCTATCAATTACTAGACAATTAAATTAAGGGGGTTAAGTTACACAGTGGTTTCTGAGAGCAACTGTTTTGAAAATCCAGTTAAAAATGTATTTTAAAGGTAAATAAATACCTAATCTTTGCCTGAAACACAAGCAATATGAATTTTTTTAAATGTGTGCTACCATCTCCAAGCCTCATCCTCTCTCCAGTGAAATCCCTCTTCAAATGCCTGCACTTTTCATTTCCACCCATGCCCTTTCCCTTTTGCCTTTACAGAGCTATTAAATTTGTTAGTCTCTAAGGTGCCACAAGTACTCCTCATTCTTTATGCTTAATGATGTACTTCTAATAAAGAATTTAATTCTATTTTTTGCCTAGAGTGACTCTGACTTTCAAATTATATTTAAACATAGGAACTTATGGAATGGTTTAGGAATAAAAATAAATTAACATGTACAGAAATATGAAATAGAAAAACAAATAGGACAATTTCACTGCTCTACATGGGAAAAACCCACACAGAGCTTATTTCATCTTGTGAATTTTTCTGCAGACTAAGCTAAGGGGGAAAGAAAGAGTTTCTCTAATTGTTTTAAACCACGGATGAAAAGAACCTAACATGATCACCCTTGATTAACATGCTTATTATATAATATATAAACAGAGAAACCAGGGAGACAACCCTGGGCCATGAAAATAAATAAGGAAGCTTTCACAAGAATCAAAACAAAGCATCATTCAGAATCTGTAAACAACTGAGCCCGCTGATCCTAAAATTCATATTATAGGTAGACATGTACCTCTTTCTCTCTATTTGAAATATTTAGATAACATCCTTAATGTTTTATTATTCTTCATGTCTCCACATTAATCCTTTTTATATTGATAGTTCCCAATGTATCCTCTGCCAAGAAATGGATATTGTGCAGAGAAAAATCCATTTTCTAGTGCCAAAGATATTGATAATTAACATTTATGTCATGAAACTTGTAATACCAGTTTGCTAAAATAAAGCTAAGCTTTTCATTATTATTTTAGAGTTTAATTTAGTCATCCAAGGTTACTCAGCTTCATGTTTATAAATTATACAGGGCAGGGACTTAACTCCTCTTGATCGACCTGTTTTGGAATTATGACTGTACAAGTAAGGAGGTTCATAACCTTGTTTGAATATCTGATCCGGCCTTGAAAGAAGGTGATTTATGGGATCCACAAACCCTCATCATTTCAAGAATCGGCATCTGAGAACAAGATTTTCCTCTATAACACAAAGAGCGGAGCAAATCAGTTAAGTCTCTACTAGAAGCTACAACTTTGTTTATGTAAGAGTCATACAAGGTTACAAGGTCTGAGAATAGTCTGCCAGTAAGAGTATGGATTTTAGAACAAATAAATAGCTACATACTGCATAAAAAATTGGAAGTTTTGAAACTACTTGTCTGATAATTCAGCACTAGCCATGCTACAGCATGTTCTAATTTACCATTTGGTATATGCTTTTTGAAAATACTGAAAGTACATGCCAGTGGTCAACTAAATCATAGAAAATCCAAGCCCTATTTTACATGATGGGTGAGACATTGAAAACTGCATGACTTAGAAATGCCAGTCCCATTAAAAGTTAATGAGACTTATGTTCCTAAATCACTTACTCTCTTTTGAAAATCTCACCCATTTTTGTTTCCAGGGCTACTGCTGCCAATCACCAGTATTTTTAAGATAGTACATTTTTTTAATTATCTGGCATAATAAAAGCACCAAAATTGTTTCCTGGAGAAAAACAAATCCAGAAACCCTAAAATACTGCAGCACTTCTGTTTCACTTTCTGTACCAATGATGAGAGGATTCTGCGAAGACAGACTTTTTTTTACAGGATCTGAAAAATTTCTATAGTAATCAAACATATATGCCCATATTAAGCACCATAGACTGCCAAATTCCAGAGAAACAGAAAACACTCTAGACTTGTGCATGGAATTGCTATTATGTGTTATTTCAAATGCCCTTCCTGAAGTTCTTATGGTGATCTGTGGAGGGAGGGGGGAAGAATTCTGAAGATAAAAGTCAATTCCAGTGCCATTTCTATGATTGTGGAACCATGGGAAGCCAGGGGCACTGAATTTATCACAGTATTTACATTACTGTTACAAATCCAAATGTTTCACCTATTTTCTAGGAATACTTCACCTTGGTTAACAAGAACCAAGCAAAATCACGGTGCAACGGTAATACAATTAGGGCATTACCGATGCACCCAAACTTGTAGATTGTGCAAGGAATATCAGGTTGCAACCTGTATAAGTGCAGGTAACTGTGCAAAAAGGGGCTAAAACTGTTTTTCTTTAATAATTGTATTCTCTACCATGCATTGTCAGGGACTGAAGAAAGCACATGCCCAGCTTTCATTATCTGAAGATAACCTTCCAAATGTAAACCAGTGCAGACCTGTCTTCCTGAGTCTGCAAACTGGCAGTTCCAGAGCTTCTATTCCGCCTCACAATGCTGCCAAGCACTAGCAGCTTTGGTCAGTTTCACTGCTGTTATTCAGAACCCCAGGGGTGACGGTAAAACTGAGAAAAATGGTGCCTCTTTCAGGAAAAGTAAGTTCAAGCAGAATCAGGCACTGGAGCTATTCATAGAGAAGCTCAATGCCCGCTTCCCTCCTCCCATGGAGTAGGAGGAGGGAGGGGATTTCTCCCTTTGGGTCTTGAAAAAACAAGAGTGAAAAACAGGGTGCAGGGCTATGGGGGAGATCTGTGTGTGTCAGGGCACTGTGGGTCTGTGTGGGGCATTGTGCAGTTATGGTGTGGGGCTGTGGGGAAGGGCACTGGGATGGAGGAAGGAAGGGAGGGGAAATCTGTGTGTATTGGGAAACTAGAGAGTGGGGGTTTCTGTGTGGGGTGCTGGGCAGCTGTGGTGGGGCTGTGGGCAGGGGTGTGCTGGGCGAGGTGTGTGTGCACAGCACTGTGCATTTGTGGTGGAAGAGTTGTAGGGGGGTGCTGGGCAGGGGAGCTCTGTGGCACAGCATGGGCGCACCCCAATAGGAAAGGGCACGCTGGTAGCACAGGGCCAGACGGACCAGTGTGCCTGTGGCTCCCACGGGCTGCGCACCTGTGTCTGTCAGTCTCCCCCCCAGCTCCACCAACGTGGCCTGATAGTTCACGCTTGCGATCTGGTCACCCTCCCCCTCCGTCCATCCTTCACTCCCTTCCCTGCGTCCCCCCAGCCCTGTCCTCTGTGCCGTCCCCTTTCTCCATCCGTCCCTGCCCCCTTCGTCCCCTCCGCCCCATCCCTGCATCCCCCCAGCCCTGTCCTCCGTCCCGTCCCCTGTCTCCATCCGTCCCTGCCCCCTCCGTCCCGTCCCTGCATCCCCCCAGCCCTGTCCTCCGTCCCGTCCCCTGTCTCCATTCGTCCCTGCCCCCTTCATCCCCTCCGTCCCGTACCTGCATCCCCCCAGCCCTGTCCTCCGTCCCGTCCCGTCTCCATCCGTCCCTGCCCCCTCCGTCCCCTCCCTGCATCCCCCCAGCCCTGTACACCGTCCCGTCCTGTCTCCATCCGTCCCTGTCCCTTCGTCCCCTCCGTCCCGTCCCTGCATCCCCCCAGCCCTGTCCTCCGTCCCGTCCCTGCATCCCCCCAGCCCTGTCCTCCGTCCCGTCCTGTCTCCATCTGTCCCTGCCCCCTCCGTCCCCTTCGTCCCCTCCCTGCATCCCCCCAGCCCGGTCCTCCGTCCCGTCCTGTCTGCATCCGTCCCTGCCCCCTTCGTCCCCTCCTGTCTCCGTCCGTCCCTCCAGTTCATTTGCAGCCCAGCTCAGCCCCGGTCACTCTCGCCAGGTGGGGCCGGGCAGCTCCTGCGCTGCGATCCAGCACCGGGCACCGGAGCACCGGGGCAGGCTGTGCAGGGTGGGGAGGGATACTCGCATTGCTGACACCTGCCTGCCTCAGGGCTTTCTCCCTGCCCGCCGCGAGGATCGCGAGGGAGGGCAGCAGCGTGCCGCTGAGAGCCGTGTCCAATTGGCCGGGTGGCTGCCTGCAGACAGCACGGGGAGAGAACCAGACAGCCCTGTACCGCCGCCGCTGCACGGGACCCGGATCCACGCTGCTGTGCCACCGAGACCCATCAAGTGCCACGGGAGCGGGGGACACCCCCCCCACCCCATGGAAGTGTCAGGGGCTGCTCGGGCTGGGAGCCCGGCGGAGAGTCCAGCTGGGGAGAGGCTCAAAGGGGGTAAAACGTTGCACCAAAAATATGAAAAAGTTGCCAGACAAAAACCCTTTAATTACAGCTCGGACGGGCCTCCGGAGCAGGGGCGGGGCCAGCCGCGGTCCCGCCGCCGGGCAGCAGCAGCAGCAGCAGCAGGAGGGCGGCGCGAGACGGCTCCCGGGGATTCCCTGCTCGCGCCGCTGCCGGGGAGCCGCTGCTGCTGCGAGCTGGTGCGCGGGGTGGAGGGGGGGGTGTCCTCGCGAGCGGGGCTCGCGCCCAGAGCGCTGACACTGTCCGTTCGGAACTGTCACGCCGCGCGACCAGGCCGCCCCACTTGTGACGTCACCGCCCTCTGCCCCCGGCCAACCAGCGTGGTCACCCGGGCTCCGCCCCCTGTCGCCGCGGCAACCACTAAAACAAACGTTCTCGGAACACGTGGGGCAGGGAGGGGGGAAAAATGGGCCGTGACGCAAACAAAGCAGCTGGCTGGTAGCGCGCGGCAATGACGTCACCGAGGAGGAGTCCGCCCCCCCCTGCTCAGCGGCGGATGCAGGGACATGACGGAGGGGACGAAGGGGGCAGGGACGGATGCAGACGGGACGGGACGGAGGACAGGGCTGGGGGGATGCAGGGACGGGACGGAGGGGACGAAGGGGGCAGGAACGGATGGAGACAGAGGACACGGGACAGAGGACAGGGCTGGGGATGCAGGGACGGGACGGAGGGGACGAAGGGGCAGGGACGGATGGACAGAGGGGACGGGACAGAGGACAGGGCTGGGGGGGACAGGGGAGGAGTGAAGGATGGACGGAGGAGGGTGACCAGATCGCAAGCGTGAACTATCAGGCCACGTTGGTGGAGCTGGGGAGACAGACAGACACAGGTGCGCAGCCCCGTTGGGAGGCAGAGGCACACTGGTCCGTCTGGCCGTGTGCTACCAGCGTGCCCTTTCCTATGTGCCCTAAGGCATTCCTATGTTATTCCATAACATTCCTATGTGCCATAACATTCTTATGTGCTGAATAAGAGCACATAACATTCCTGTGTTCCTCCCAACACCAGGAGGGGAGTGTGTGTGTGCCCTTTCCTATTCTTATGTGCTGATCAGTGCTGTGGTAGCAGAACTGAAACTGAAAAGGAGCAGGCAGGACTATGCACAAAGAGAAAGGGATGTAGACCTGCCCTTTGTACCCTTCAGGACCTGTGGTCACAGGCCCTTCCTAATTTGGGGAACCAAGGAATATAAAAAGTAATCTCTTGTAAATTGAACCAATGTTGTCTGACTGCTAGAGTTGGAATCTTGATACTAATTTTTCCTAATGATTGTAAGTTATTTACAGTCACCTGGCTGGCCTTTGAGGACTGACAAATCACAGCCAGAAGCTCTTTGATTTTGGGAAGGCCCCAGATCATTTTGCAGCTGGAGTGGGCAGCACCACTCAGGCTACCGTTGATACACTAGGACCATCACAAGTTCTTCTGCTGAGCATCCAGCATGACGTTTGACCACAAAAGGGGCAGACAAATAGAAGAGGCAATATAGTATGTAGTGGGCTCAGGGATGAGAACAAAGGACTAATCCTAGCGTTGACACTGGCTCCCACTGTGGCCCTGGTCAAGTCACATAGGCCAAAATTTCCATACTTGAGTGCCTATAGTTATGTACCTAAATCATTGACTTCAATAGGGTATTAGAGCAGTGGAAGCTACTCCAGCCATTGATCTTTTCCCATTTTGCATACTGAGGAGGAGTGCTTCCTTGTGTCCCCCCTTGCAAGGATTCCCAGCACCCACGAGTTACTAATGTGGGTATTGAACATAAAATTTTCTACCATGCAAAAATACATTTTGTTTTCAAACAATCCAAGGACTTAGTTGACACGGAGAATTTTTTTAGAAAAAGGGCAAAATAGCTTGACATTTCAAAAGAAATGACTGTTTAATTTTCTTTATAGTTCAAACATTATTTTAAAGGAGTTGAACTCAGATGTTCCTGAGGTTTAACAAGGACTTGTATACATAGCTCCCAGAATGGAACCTGTGCAAACAAAAAATAAACAATAATAGTGTCTTTTAAATTCACTGTATTTTTAAAGACACACAGAGGAGAATCAGCCAGGCTGATTCATTGTATTTTCCCTGTGCTGATGAAGGAATTAGAGACAATAACAGAGCTTGACAAAACCAGCTAAAGCCACCAAACCAACTGGAGGGTTAAATCTATCAATCAGCAGTAAATATGAAATATAGGGGGGTGGAATCAGGGCGATGCCCTGGGAGAAGCCCAGAGAACTCCTCTTCCCCAAATGTCAGAAGAGGGAAGGTGCTGGGATTTTTATCCGAATGCCCTCCCTGAGTCCTATTTAGAGATTCAGGTTCTTTAACATTATAGCTGTCCCAAGTTTGCATAGTGCAATGCTTGAATTTACATGACGAGAAAGTAGAGAGTAAGTAGTAAAGTTCTTCCAATTTTAAACTAGATGTATATTAAATTAAATCTGTGCTAATTAATCAGATGCATAAAGAGTATTTAAGACAACAGCTCAGCCCCTCTCACCCACCCTCTGTCCATCACCATTGTCAACTTTCTCTGGATGTGTTTTTATGGATAAACTGAACTGATCTGACTGGCTGAATCAAACAATAAGTTGTTCTAAACGAATCACGATGCTTCAGGTCAATAACTGTTTGGGAAACATCTGTTACTTTACTGCTTCAACATTCAGCTGAGAAAATTATTAGATATATATTCTGATAATTTGAACAGAAACAAAGTCATCGTAACAGAACATTGAGAGAGGATCAAAGCCTTAGGTTTTGAAAATAAATATCACATGTCAACATTTTTTCCATAAATGCTTCGGCAGCGGGAGACCATTATCCTAAGATAACATTCTCCAGCAGAGAGATGATCTCTTAATTAGAGCAATATGTAAACTACTTTAGGATGCTTGATATAAATCCTGCAAACTGATTCATTGATACTTTTACTAAGATGAATTTTGATATCATGGGATGAAATCCTGGCCCTATTGTAGTTTATAGAACGAGGAGTACTCGTGTCACCTTAGAGACTAACACATTTATTTGGGCATAAGCTTTCATGGGCTAAAACCCACTTCATCAGATGCATGCAGTGGAAAATACAGTAAGAAGATACATATACAGAGAACATGAAAATGGGGTTGCCATACCAACTCTAACAAGATTAATCAATTAAGGTGAGATATTATCAGCAGGAGAAAAAAAAACCTTTTGTAGTGATAATCAGGGTAGCAAACAGTTGACAAGAAGGTGTGAGTAACACTAGGGGAAAAATTAGCATGGGGAATTTTTTTTGGAAAAGTTATTTTGTTGAAGAATTGCAACTTTTAGGTCTGTAATCAAGCGTCCAGGGAGGTTGAAGTGTTCTCCGACTGGTTTTGAATGTTATAATTCTTGACGTCTGATTTGTGTCCTTTATTCTTTTATGTAGAGACTGTCTGGGTTGGCCAATGTATATGGCAGAGGGGCATTGCTGGCACATGATGGCATATATCACGTTGGTAGATGTGCAGGTGAAGGAGCCCTGATGGTGGGGCTGATGTGATTAGGTCCTATGATGGTGTCCCCTGAATAGATATGTGGACTGAGTTGGCAACTGGCTTTGTTGCAAGGATAGGTTCCTTGGTTATTATTGTTGTTGTGTGGTGTGTGCTTGCTTCAGGTTGGGGGGCTGTCTGTAAGCGAGGACTGTCCTGTCTCCCAAGGTCTGTGAGAGTGAGGATCATCCTTCAGGATAGGTTGTAGATCCTTGATGATGCGCTGGAGAGGTTTTAGTTGGGGGCTGAAGGTGACGGCTAGTGGCGTTCTGTTATTTTCTTTGTTGGGCCTGTCCTGTGGTAGGTCACTTCAGGGTACTCTTCTGGCTCTGGAACACCTGGCATTGGCCACTGTCGGTAGACAGATACTGGGCTAGATGGACCTTTGGTCTGAGCCGGTATGGCCGTTCTTATGTTCTTATACTTGGGTAAAATGACTAGCAACCTGGCTACCATGGCATGAGCTACCTTTGACAACTGATTGCCTCCTTATTACCAGAACATCATTACAGAAAGGAAGCTTGTAATGAAACAGGGCCAGATGTGGATAGCCGGGATAGCCTCCTGCTGTGCTCATTTGGGTTTGTACTGTAGTACGGTGCAGTGTTTCTTTACAAAGGGCAATTGTTTGCTACTTTCCTTAGTAGGGACTTGGTGAAAATAAGATGAAAAAGTCCAGCTTTTTGTTGGATATTGTTTATCTGCTCCTTGCACATTCAGGGTAATAGCTTAGAACTTTCACTGAAACTGAAGTTGCATAAAATGAGTTTTGTTTTAATACAGTTTAATTTAATTACTTTCAATTCTCTGATAAACACAGCATTGAGTGGTGAAAAAGGGACTGTCACAAAGATAAGAATGGCAATAAAATATATACTGAAAACAACAGATGAGTAAGAGCTTCATTGTTTAAACAGTACATAGAAAGAAAAACTATTATATATTAAGAAAAAATAGGAAATTAACAAACCAAAACCCCTCATTTAACATTACTTACGTTTGCTTTCATCAATAAAATAAACCATAAAATAATTAGGAAATACAAAGTCAAGATTTTCAAAAACGATTAAAAGATTACGAAATTTTACGTTCTCTTGTTAGCAAATGTCCAAATAAGTGTTGCCCTGGGCACCCTTAATTCAGTCCTCTTGTGCATTTCCATGATGATGCAGACTTTCATTACCTGATCCCAGGAAGAAGATCAGCAGGAAGAAATGGAATAAGAGGAAAGAGAAGATGAGAAAAGAGGAAAGGAGGAAGAGGGAAGCCCAAATGGACAAATTTCAAACACCCGCAGCGAGTCACAGATTCATAAATTCCAAGGCCAAAAGGAACCACTCTGGTCTGACTTTCTATTTGACATCGGACATTGAATTTCCCTGAAAATAATTCCCACAGAAATTAAAGCAAATTGTTTAGAAAATCACACAATCTTGATTTTTTTTAAAAAAAGGCCAGTTGTGGAGGATCCAGCACAACCGTTGGTGAATGGCTCCAAACCCTCAGGTTAAAAATGCGCGCTTTCTCTCTAGTGTGAATTGGTCTAGGCTTCAACTTTCAGCCATTGTCTGCTCTTAACCTTTATCTGCTAAAGTGAAGAGCTCATTAGTAAATATTTCTTCCCTTAGGCTCACCGCTTAACCTTCTCTTTGAATGAGCTGCTGTACTCTGTCAGCACAAGGAGGGTTTTCTAATCCTTTCATCATTCATGTGGCTCTTCTGTGAACCCTGTCCAATGTGAGAGCATCTGTCTCAAACTGTGGACACCAGAAGTGGACACAATTTTCCAGGAGTGGTTGCACCAGTGCTCAGTATACAAATATGGAACCTCTCTATTTCTACTTGAGATTCTGCTCTTTGTATGGCTCCAAGAGTCACATTTGCCCCTTTGGCCACTGGGAACTCATGGGGAGCTGATTATCCCCCATGACCCCAAGTCTTTTTCAGAGCTGGTGGTTCCCAGGTTTGAATCCTCTATCTTGTACACAGAGCCTATATTTTGTCTTACTTTCTACACAGGTGATGACTTCTTTCGACAAAATCTAAACACAGAAATGAAAAAACTCACAAAGTATCTCCTCCCCACCAATCCCTTGGTCCTCACAGAGAGACAGCAAAGATGGAGGCTTGCTGCAACCAGGCTACAGGGGTCTCGAGCTTCCCCTTCCCCATCCCTGTCCTGCCTGGCTGTTGTCAAGGGAGCTCTGTGAGGTCACATCCGCCTCATCGTCTTTGCCCAATAGGCTGAATTCCTGCCAAAGGCCTTTGTGAAGTCACTGCCACACTCACCTTTCCCTTGCAGGCCTGATGTCTGCCCCTGGCCAGCCCGGTTCGATGTTTGAATTGCACCCCAAGATCTCCCCACTTGGTCATTATTGATTCTGGGGAGCAAGCAGGCTACCCAGTAAAACAGCAGAGTCTGTTCCTCACCCCACAATGAGTTTTTCACAGAGGTGTCAGTTGAGAAACAATTTGATGGCCTAATCCGGCCTCCATTTCTCAGGCTATGAAATTTCACACACTTAGCACCATATTAAGCCCAATTGCTTGTAGGAATTCACTAAAAGGCACCTTCCAGAATGACAACAAGTTGTGATGTGAGGATAGCTGGAAACAGAGAATCCACCTTTCCCCTAAGTAATTTGTTCCAGTGGCTAGTGTCTCTCACTGTCAAAAATGTGTGCCTTACATTTCATTTGAATTTCTCAGGCTTCAGCTGACAGCTATTGGTTCTTGTTGTGCCTTTCTTGGCTAGATTGAATTAGCCTTGCCCCATGAAATCCGATCTCCCCGTCCTGCTGGGAGCCCCTCAGGCAGGAGCACCCCAGTAGGTGCCTCCTAGCTGTTTGTCTTCTGGATTTGGGACAGGACTTCCCCTGTATGGATGCTCTCCGTAGGGATATCAGATGCACCTCCAGAGGCAGTGCAGAAGCAAGTGCACTGCATCAGCCTGTCACTGGGATCAGGGCTTTGGCCTTGGCAGCTTCTGCTTCAGCCACATCTCTGGATGCCCAGGCTCAGGGCTTCTGACCCCTGTGGCCACCTCCACATTTGGGAATGTCTTGTAGTTTCAGAACGGTTGATGGCTCCTTCCCTCCAAGCCCAGGTCTGAAGGCAGGACGGCAGTGAGGGTGGCAATGCTGTGACTCTCCTACAACAACATTTGAACTCTTCCACTCTTCCATTTTGGTGGGGAAGCCCACCAAACAACATCTCATTGAGATGGACGTGTTCCCAGGGAATGTCTCAATTACAAGGAATCAACATTTCCCAGCTGAAATAAATGTTGTGCTGGAAAACTTTCTTTTTTTTTTTCTTTCGAAAGGACTTTTGGCTTCAGATTTTTTTTGTTTTTTTAGACTGTGGCTTTTCTGTTTTGTGGCACACAAGCAGACAAGTTAGAGAAAACATAAAATATTCTTGCTGAAAGTTTGCAATATCTTGTCAATTTGTTTATTAAGACCAGAACAATAGCACATAAGAACCCAAAAATCAGAGGGAGAGAACATAGGCTACTGCCTATAACAGAGAGGCACAACTCACTGGGTACCTGCTGACTGACTGGTGCTAAGTCCCAAGTTTGTTCTGCCTTACTGAGCTGCCTAGCATGCAAGCACGTACAGAAACGCTGCCCAACATGTAACGTCACAGTATTCAATTTTAACACAACTGCAAATACATCAGAGCATCAACATTTTCTGTTTTACAAGGTCTCTCCTTTTTTGGAACCCTTGTTTCTAAAAAAGCCATGCGAGACTTGAATCAAATTTCAGTGACTAATTATCATGTGTGTGGCATCATCATTAATGCGTGTTCTATGTAGTTAGGTTATTGTCTTCTTTAGGAAATTTGGGGAAACAGGAGCCTTGGGAAACCCTGTTCCCCTCCTAACCTCATACACACTGCACATTTGCTGCTACCTGGTGCTGGCTGAGCAGTAGCATTGTGACATCAGAGAGGATCCACCACTCAGCACCCGTCCCTCCAGTTCATTTGCATACTTGCGGAGAATGAATAGCAACCTGGCTACCATGGCAAGAGCTACCTTTGATGACTGATTGCCCCCTTATTACCAGAGCATCATTACAGAAAGGAAGTTTGTAAAGAAACAGGGCCAGATGTGGATAGCCACGATAGCCTCCTGCTGTGCTCATTTGGGTTTGTACTGTAGTAGGGTGCAGTGTTTCTTTACAAAGGGCAATTGTTTGCTACTTTCCTTAGTAAGGACTAGGTGAAAATAAGATGAAAAATTCCAGCTCTTTTTCTTGGATATTGTTTATCTGCTCCTTGCACATTCAGGGTTATAGCTTAGAACTTTAGCGGAAACTGAAGTTGCATAAAATGAGTTTTGTTTTAATACAGTTTAATTTAATTACGTTCAATTCTCTGATAAACACAGGATTGAGTGGTGAAAAAGGGACCTTCACAAAGATAAGAATGGCAATAAAATATATATTGAAAAGAACAGATGAGTAAGAGCTTCATTGTTTAAACAGTACATAGAAAGAAAAAACTATTATATATTAAGAAAAAAAAGAAGGAAAGTAACAAACCAAAAACCCCTTCATTTAACGTTACTTGTTTGCTTTCATTAATAAAATAAACCATAAAATAATTAGGAAAAGAAAGTCAGGATTTTCAAAAACGATTAAAAGGTTACGAAATTTTTACACTTCAGCTGACAGCCATTGGTTCTTGTTGTGCCATTTTGGCTAGATCGAATTAGCCCTGCCCCGTGAAATCCGATCTCCTGTCCTGCTGGACCCCCAGCCAGGAGAACCCAGCAGGGCCTCCTAGCTGTTTCTCTGCCCGGCTGGGGACAGGACTTCCTCTCCGTGGGGATATCAGACGCACTTGCAGAGGCAATGCAGAAGTGAGTGTGCTGCATCAGCCCGGTGTTGGGCTCAGGGCTTTGGCCTTGGCAGCTTCTGCTATAGTCACATCTCTGGGTGCCCGGACTCAGAGCTTCTGGCCCCCTGTGGCTGCAGCCAGGGCTGGGGCACTGGGCTCAGGACTTTCATGCCCTTCCCAACTCCTGACGGCACTCTGGGTACCTGGGCTCAGGGCTTCTGCCTGGCATCTGAAGTGAGATCTCTGGGCTTCCCTTGCAGTTCCTTCTGGGGCTCAGGGGTCCATTTCTCTGAATGCCCCGAAAATGGTAGGAGCCGAGCTGTTCCCAAGTAATAGGTAGGAGCTGAGGTGCTACAACATGAAACCTCTCTGAGGCTCTTATCTGCTCCACAGGGACGTCTGTCTTCTCACTCAATTAGCAGTGGGAAGGGAAAACCCCAGGAGGCTCCTCCTCGCGCTCACAGGCTGTCGGGGCAGAGAATTCACCCCAAGGCCACGCTTGTGAGTCTGTATCATAACACGCATGCACAACAGCACTGCACAAAGTTTATAAACGTCACCTTAACTCTGATGGTTCCTAACGTTTAAAGGCCCCAGGGGTGCAACTTGGAGCTGGGGTACCGCTGAGCTCTCTGTCTCCCAGCCTGGGCTCCCTCTCACACTGCTGCTGGGAGAAGATGCAGCTCGCTCCCGTCCCTGCACTCACACAAACCTTTGCACAGGCAGGGACACACCCAGCTGCAGGGACCAGGAAGCTTCTCCCCAGCTCCCAGCCTAGGTCCCCAGTGCTGCAGCGACTTGCCCTGGCCAAAAGCCTGACGGGATCACTTTATTACCCAGTCTGCTCCTCCTCCAAGTGGAGAGGATCATGCACCAGTCTCTGGTCCTGAGCAGGTGCCCCAACCACATCTAGCAAAACGAAGAGTTTTAGGGGGAAATAGAACACACATTGATTAACTATGCAAAGATAGGCTTGAAGGGATTGTAAGCAATGAGCGCACAGCTCAATGCAGGTTACCCAAGAACTGAACCAATAGAACCTCTGCTTTGGCCTCAGCGGCAGATCTGGGGCAGTGAGCTGAATTCCAGACTCACTTTCCTGCTCAGCCGCAGCTCTTTCCCCAGGTCTCTCCTCGCCGGCAGGCTCGGCTCAGCGGCTGGCTCCAGCCACCGCAAAGAGTCCGAACCCTCCCTGCCCCCAGAGCTGGGCACAAGGGGCTAATGCAGATCTCTCCCCATACAGACCAGGCTGGGGCAGCAGCAGCCCAGGCACCCACCGGCCCCCCAGCAGCTCCCACACTCCAAATGCCCTGTACCGCACACACCCGCCGGCCTCACAGCTCCTCCCCACCCTCCCATGGTCTCATGGGCTCATAGACTCATAGACTCGAAGGTCAGAAGGGACCATAATGATCATCTAGTCCCACGTCCTTCACAACGCAGGCCACACAATCTCACCCATCCACTTCTATAGCAAACCCCTAACCTATGTCTGACTTACTGAACTCCTCAAATTGTGCTTTGAAGACCTCAAGCTGCAGAGAATCCTCTAGCAAGTGACCAGTGCCCCATGCTGCAGAGGAAGGCGAGAAACCTCCAGGGCTTCTGCCAATCTGCCCTGGAGGAAAATTCCTTCCCGACCCCAAAGATGCTGATCACTTAAACCCTTAGCATGTGGGCAAGACTCACCAGCCAGCACCCACGAGAGAATTCTCTGCAGTAACTCACATCCCAACCCATCTAACATCCCATCCAGACCACTGGGCATACTTACCTGCTGAGAATCAAAGATCAATTGCCAAATTCATTGCCAAAATTAGGCTAGCCCATCATACCATCCCCTTCATAAACGTATTAAGTGTAGTCTTGAAGCCAGATATGTCTTTTGCCCCCAATACTCCCCTTGGAAGGCAAGTCTAAACTCCCTAGTGTCCACTTGATTGCCACTGGTTCTTCTTCTTCTGCACAGCATCGCTCGTGGAGAACAAGGACCTGCACATCTACAGTCGTACTCTATCTTTGTTTCAAGAATGAAAACAAACTACCGCCTCAGAGGACCGGAACGGATTTCAGCTGATGGACAGCTTTGCTCAGTGTTTGTACATTTTAACAGGAATATACTGAATGATTAAATTCATTTCACGTCCCCGTTCAGCAGAACTCCTGAACATACAGGAGATGGATATGAAAATATAGATCAATTAAAAAAGAGGACATGTAAGAGAGCAGCTGGACTTGAACCAGAAACCTCTCGATCCGCCCTCAAATGCACCACCACTGAGTTCCCTGAGGCAGCTGAGTATTGGAGCCAGTGATCTTGAAGAGTATGAAGGGGACACTTATTTCAAAGAGCTTCTCTTCCATTCCCAGACATGAGTGGTTTTAAAAATGGAGTTTCATTACATTTTCTATGTGCATGTAAACACCACAGCTTGCACAATCCCCACAACTGCTCAGTCTCACCAGAGCACAATAACTTTGGAGGCCCCACACCCAGCTACCCAGCTCTGCGGCCTTTAACCTCTTCAGCAGTTCTCCAATGCCTTAAAGCCACAGGGCACAGCATGGAATTTTACCCCATTAATCCTAAATCAATTTGGATGAAAAATCTTTGCAAAAATATTTTGTTTTCCAAACCAAAAGCATCTCCCGTTTGTGGCGTCCCCTTAAACTGTCTCTTCGCACACAAAGAGGAGACACTTCAATTTGGAAACGAGATAAGATGCTTCAGTCAGGGTAAGCAGTTCCTCCCCTTCATGATTGAAAGATCATAAAATGCCAGTAAAATTGACTTTCAGCCCTTACACAGCAGACCCCACTGAGGGCATCTCCCCGGGGGCCGGGTGGAGCCAGGTCACCTTATCAAACCTTCCCATACCCGGGGGAACGGGAAAGTGCGAGGCTGCAGCGCCACCTAGCGGCCACAGGACAAATCGCCGGCTGCTGCACCTGTGGGCACTGGGAGTTCGCTTAACATGGAAAGCTGCCTAATGCAAGGTTGGCAAAACGGGGGTCTGCTGCACTACATCATCATCTGCAATGACTCAACCCGATAGGACACCTCCTGTGCTACGCTGCTACTAGTGACCCTCTCAAACAGGTCCCCACAGCTCCCCAGCCTCCCCCCACCAGGAGGCAGCTAGGAGAGGCTTGTTACACTGCTCTACAGCCAAAATGCTTCTGAAATAAATGGAGTCCAACTTTACTAATTCTGGGTCACTGAGAACGAAAATGATGCTTAAAATTCTTGATTGGCTCTAGTTTTCAAGATATGCTATTGAGTCAGTATTTATGACCCTTGACTTGGGAATGGCGGAGGATAAGTGAGTTATAAAGGGACGGGATCTCAATTTAAACCAGTAATGACTAAAATCCATCTTTGACTGGATCTATGAATAAATCTATGAATGGCTCTGGACAGTACTTGCTTTATAGGCAAAACAATGAAGGATACAATCTGAAGCTGGTATTGCCTCATACATGATATGAATTGCATCATGTTATTCCTAGAAGTCATGGATGATGCAATCATAATGAAGCTGAACCAATTGCCCTATATCAGCTCTAGAAATCATACAGTGTCTTGCTCTCATTTGTCAGTGTTTGATTTTGCAAAGGGACCCATTTCTCTTTAGCCAAAGTGAGCAGAGATGCCTCGTACTTGTGTGAACAGTGCAGATAACTTGTGCTATGTTTGTTGTGAAGTGACTTTTACATCACAAAAGTGCAGTATAAACACTATGGTTAAGCCTATCACTTTTCTTTTGGCTGCAAAATTGGAGATCAGGTGTGTGTTGGAAGCAATGAGTGTAGCAATCTCAGTGAACCGGAGGTGACGGTGGTCAGAGAGACAACGGAAGGTTAAAGGGCAATGATGGGCTAACGATGATGATTGTGTTGTATTTCATTCACTTAGATCTGGTGCCACAGGCCGGCCCTTTAGCCTTGTAGAGAGTAAAACTAAATATCTGTTGAGATACAAGGAGAGTCTGTGTCCATTCCTGCTAGCTGCACAGGGGTTTGACATTGCTGCTTTCAATCCTCCGGCTCTGCCGAGACAAGGAACAATTCAGGCGGTCACTAACTGAAGGAGGAGACGATTTTCTGACAGGAGGGACGGCTCCTCTTAAAGGTGTTTGGCAGGCAGCCTCCTTCCCAGGTCTGTCCCGACAACACCCAGTTGAAAGGGACTCTCCTCGGCCTCCTCAGCCCGGTGAAAAGAGTGAGTGAGCGTGGGCGGCGACGGAGGGAGATGGATTGAGCGGGCGGGACCTCGGTGAAGGGGCAGGGTGAGATGAGGGTGTTCAGTTTTGTTGGGTCGAAAGTTGGCAACCTCAGATCCAGGGGAAACAACTCAAACACCCAACACAAGAGTCTGGCCAGGGGCAGGACATCAGCTTTGAGGAGGGGTGGGTGTGGCAGTGACATCACAAAGGCATTTGCAGGAACTCGGCCTATTGGGCAAAGGTGTTGGGAGGGGGTGACCTCACAGAGAGATCCCGACATCAGCCGGGCAGGACAGAGGTGCAGGGCCAGGCCAGTCTCTGAGACCTCCCGGCTTTGCTGCCGCAAGTCACCTTCGCGAGGTCTCTCCTCGAGGGCTGAGAGAGAATTAGGATTCAGAGTTGTGAGCATGAGGAGGAACCTCTGTGGAGTTTTCTCCTTTCCTACCATTGATTGTGCCGACAACAAACTTCCTTTGAGAAGGTAAGAGGCTCAGAGGGTTTGGAACCTGTTCCGTCTGATCCACCTGGCGCAGGCAGCATTCTAGGCCCAGACAGCACTGGCTTCAGGTGGCAGAATTTGATTTCCTCCCTAGGTTTTGATGATTGGAATCCCTGGGGACATTGGGGTGTATCCTTTTTGGTTTATCTTTTCCTCTTTCCTCCTTCCTTTCTCCTCTTCTCTTGCTTCTTTATTCCCTTTTCCAGCTTCCCTCCTCTACCTAGTAGGGACGGGTCTGGAGTGCGGTCTCGGGAGGGGTATTGCTCTCATTGCGGGAGGTCCTCACCAAGAGGTGGGTCTGGGTCTGAGAGTGATCCCCTCTGATGGTGTCCTGGGCCGTCCTTTGGGACATCTGGTGAGACCCCTCAGCCTCCTGCCCCTCAGAGTCTCAGTGCTGATTGGCTGAGCAGGGGGCTATCGACACCAAGGAGACAGGTCAGTTTGGTCTCTTTTCAAATCAGGCAAATAAGTCACAACCAATCCAATGTATGGAATTAATCTTGCTGCTTCTCTCCATTAATTGTCTCTTGGCAGGTCATGATTTTCAGTAATGTCCTAGGTCTTCTAAAATACTTGCTGAATAATTACTATGAACCACTGTTGGTCTCTAGCTCACTTGAGGGCACTTTATTCTGATCACTCAGTGTGTGAAATTCAAGATGTGAGAGAGAGGCTGAAAGTCAGGAGCAGTGTTTCCTCTAATTTGTTATGTCCATGTGTGGAATGAATTTTGTTTTGGGAACAAATATGGAGGTGAGGTGTGACACATCACCTGCATATTGCACTCCTTACAAAATTCATTCTGCACATGGATGGTGTGTGGCAGGGGTGAGGCTGAAAGGTTTGGAGTGTGGGAGAGGCTCGGGGGGGGGGTTGGGGCGCAGTGATGTGAGGGCTCTGGCTGGCGGTGCAGGCTCTGGAGTGGGGCTAGCGATGAGGGTCTCAGCATTGGAGCAGAGGGTAGGGGCGCAGGGGGTGAGGGCTCTGGGGTGGGGCTGGGAATGAGGAGATTGGGGAGCAGGTTGCCCCAGGGAGAAAGAACTGCCCCCTCCAGCCCTTTCTCCCCACAGCAGCTCAGGGCCAGATGAGAGGGCACCTGTCTCCAAGCCGCAGCAGCGCCGGTGGGGCTGGGTTGGGACTGAGGGAGGCGACAGGATTTATTTTTCCGAAGTCAAAAGGAGGAAGGGATGGAGTTATGCTTCAGTTTTTACCTCATAAACTTATTCCTGTCTAACCTACAGGACACTATGGGAATAAGACACTATGTCATGTGGTGACATCACAAGAGCAGAGGATGTGAGAACTACAGCAACTGAGAGGGTGGGGGATTTAGAGTCGGATTGTTTCAAATGCTGCATTTGTCGGCTGACATTTAACAGCAACGCTTAGCTAACACAATGGAGAAAGGAATTCTCTGCTAAATATTCAACCTGCCCCTTTGGCCAACTCCACCCCTTCCCTGACCGGAGTGTGCTCAGAACACCTCTCCCGCCAGCCTCCCCCCCATACACACACACAAGCCCACAGCTGGGCACCCAGCACAAAGCAAGGGAGGGGGTTGCTTGGCTTGTTTTACTTTTTACTTTTCAAAAGGCTTTTTAAAAAGCATTTTCTGCCCCTGTTCCCCATGGTGAGGAAGCAGATGGTTAGTTAAACAAAAGTTAAACAAAAGTTAAAAGGTAGAGTGACTAAAATGAAATCCCTGCAAGTTGCATGGGCCCTTTTTAAAGACACCATAATAGAGGCCCAACTTCAATGTATACCTCATATTAAGAAACAGAGTAAAATAACTAAAAAAGAGCCATCGTGGCTTAACAACTATGTAAAAGAAGCAGTGAGAGATAAAAAGACTTCCTTTAAAAAGTGGACGTCAAATCCTAGTGAGGCAAATAGAAAGGAGCATAAACACAGCCAACTTAAGTGCAAGAGTGTAATAAGAAAAGCCAAAGAGGAGTTTGAAGAACGGCTAGCCAAAAACTCCACAGGTAATAACAAAATGTTTTTTAAGTACATCAGAAGCAGGAAGCCTGCTAAACAACCAGTGGGGCCCCTTGACGATCAAAATACAAAAGGAGCGCTTAAAGACGATAAAGTCATTGCGGAGAAACTAAATGAATTCTTTGCTTCAGTCTTCACGGCTGAGGATGTTAGGAGATTCCCAAACCTGAGCTGGCTTTGTAGGTGACAAATCTGAGGAACTGTCACAGATTGAAGTGTCACTAGAGGAGGTTTTGGAATTAATTGATAAACTCAACATTAACAAGTCACGGGACCAGATGGCATTCACCCAAAAGTTCTGAAAGAACTCAAATGTGAAGTTATGAACTATTAACTAACGTTTGTAACCTGTCCTTTAAATCGGCTTCGTTACCCAATGATTGGAAGTTAGCTAATGTAATGCCAATATTTAAAAAGGGCGCTAGAGGTGATCCCGCAATTACAGACCGTAAGTCTAACGCCGGTACGGGCAAATTAGTTGAAACAATAGTTAAGAATAAAATTGTCAGACACATAGAAAAACATAAACTCTTGAGCAATAGTCAACATGGTTTCTGTAAAGGAAATCGTGTCTTACTAATCTATTAGAGTTCTTTGAAGGGGTCAACAAACATGTGGACAAGGGGGATCCGTGGACATAGTGTACTTGATTTCCTGAAAGCCTTTGACAAGGTCCTCACCAAAGGCTCTTACGTAAATTAAGTTGTCATGGGATAAAAGGGAAGGTCCTTTCATGGATTGAGAACTGGTTAAAAGACAGGGAACAAAGGGTAGGAATTAATGGTAAATTCTCAGAATGGAGAGGTAACTAGTGGTGTTCCCAAGGGTCAGTCCTAGGACCAATCCTATTCAATTTATTCATAAATGATCTGGAGAAAGGGGTAAACAGTGAGGTGGCAAAGTTTACAGATGATACTAAACTACTCAAGATAGTTACAGATTGTGAAGAACTTCAAAAAGCTCTCACAAAACTAAGTGATTGGGCAACAAATGGCAAATGAAATTTAATGTGGATAAATGTAAAGTAATGCACATTGGGAAAAATAACCCCAAATATACATACAATATGATGGGGGCTAATTTAGCTACAACGTCAGGAAAAAGATCTTGGAGTCATTGTGATAGTTCTCTGAAGATGTCCATGCAGTGTGCAGAGGCGATCAAAAAGCAAACAGGATGTTAGGAATCGTTAAAAAGGGATAGAGAACAAGACGGAGAATATAGTATTGCCCTTATATAAATCCATGGTACGCCAACATCTCGAATACTGTGTACAGATGTGGTCTTCTCACCTCAAAAAAGATATTCTAGCACTAGAAAAGGTTCAAAAAAGGGCAACTAATATGATTAGGGGTTTGGAGAGGGTCCCATACGAGGAAAGATTAAAGAGGCTAGGACTCTTCAGCTTGGAAAAGAGGAGACTAAGGGGGGATATTACAGAGGTATATAAAGTCATGAGTGACATTGAGAAAGTGGATAAGGAAAAGTTATTTACTTATTCCCATAATACAAGAACTAGAGGTCACCAAATGAAATTAATAGGCAGCAGGTTTAAAACAAATAAAAGGAAGTTCTTCTTCATGCAGCGCACAGTCAACTTGTGGAACTCCTTACCTGAGGAGGTTGTGAAGGCTAGGACTATAACAATGTTTAAAAGGGAACTGGATAAATTCATGGTGGCTAAGTCCATAAATGGCTATTAGCGAGGATGGGTAAGAATGGTGTCCCTAGCCTCTGTTTGTCAGAGGATGGAGATGGATGGCAGGAGGAAGATCACTTGATCATTGCTTGTTAGGTTCACTCCCTCTGGGGCACCTGGCATTGGCCACTGTCGGTAGACAGATACTGGGCTAGATGGACCTTTGGTCTGACCCGGTACGGCCATCTTATGTTCTTATGTTTTCCACTGCCCAGGAGACCCAGCCAGGGACTGATGTGCTGGAGATATGTTGGGAAAAGGAACTGTCTGAATTGCCAAGGCAGGAAGCCAACAATCTACAGCAACATCATTAACCACAAACTCACTCTAAGCATGCTCCAGCCAGAAGGGAAATGGGCAGGAATTCTTGCTGTTCAGCCATGGCCACACATACAGAGATGCACAGCAGTGAGGGTGCTGGGCAAGCTGGTCTGAGCGAACAATTGGAAATGATCCTTCCGTTAGAACAGAACCAGAGTGTAGAAAGGCCCCTGTGTTAAGTGGTTGAGGCTGAGGCCTTAGGAAGCTGGCCTACGATACCATAGGGATCTTTCTGTGGAGGTTTGATTCTTGCCAGCTAGGGGAAGCTGGTGTGTGGTGTCTTTGTGGCTGCACTTTCAGTGATGCAGGTTTCTCTATCCCGTTGTACCAGGGTCATCCTACTAGATTGCCAGCTGCTTTTCAGCTGTAGTGTGGAGACTGTTTGTGTGTGTGGAGAGACAGTGTGTGTGTGTTGGGGAAGAGTGAGTGTGTTGAGGTAGCTAGGAGCGGATCATTATTATCCCTACTTGAAAGAGGGAGACGCTCAGGCTGAGAAAGGAGAATTGACTTGTATTAGGTCACAAAGCCAGTCAATGGCTGAATTGGGAATAGGACCCCCAGAGCCCTGATTTTCAAATTAACAGTCGGATCTTGAATTTCATACATTGAATGACCTCAATAAAGTGCTCTTAGATGAGCTCCAGTCCAACAAGTGTGCACAGCAATTATTCAGCCAGTATTTGAGGAGAACTGCAATGTTAGAGAGAATCATGAACTGCTCAGAGACCACTAATGCAGAGAAGCAGCAAAATTTGTCAAACATATAACTGGTTATGACTTATTTACTTGGTCTTAAAAGAGAACAACAAGGACCTGAGTCTCCTCCCTGTCAATAACCTCCTGCTCAGCCTATCAGGGTAGAGACTGAGGAGGGGAGGCTGAGGGGTCTCACCAGAGAGCTAAACGGATGGCCCAGGTCACTGGCGGGGATCACTGCCCCAGCACTACTGCAGCTCCACAGTTTTGGGTGGACCTCCCACAGTGAGAGCTGCCGAGCACTCCCCCGCAACACACACACACACACACACACACACACACACACACACACACCTCCTGGTGTTGGGAGGGGAACAGGAGAAAGGACAAAAGAAGCAAGAGAGGAAGAGAAAGGAGGGGGGGGGATGGAGGAAAAGTTGAAACAAAAAGGACAAACCCTAATGTCCCCAGTGATTCTAAGGGACAAAATCCCAGCTGTGGAATAAAATTCTGCCTCCTTAAGATCATGCTTTCCATGAATTCAACTGTCACCAGAATGATCAGACCGAACAGTTTCAAACCTCGAGGAGGCTCTAACCCTCTAAACAGGGACGGCTGTTTTCAAGTAAAATCACTAAAAGGGAAGGAGAAAACTCGAAAGAGGTTCCTCCTGGCGCTCAGGTACGTGAACCGCAATATTCCCCCAGTCCTCAAAGAGAGACCTGGAGAGGGAGACTTGCTGAAGCAAAGCCACAGGGTCTCTGAGGTTTCCCTGGCCCCTCGCCCCTGTCCTGCCTGGCTGATGTCAGCATCTCTCTGTGAGGTCACCACCTCCCCACCACCTTTGGCCAATAGTCTGAGGTCCTGCCAAAGGCCTTTGTGATGTCACTGTCACACCCCTCCCTTGCTGGGCTAATGTCCTGCCCCTGGCCAGGCACTTTGGAGGTTTGAGCTACTCCCTCTGGATCACCCCACACAAGGAGCATTCGTTCTAGGAAGCAAGCCAGCTAGACAGTAAAACATCAGACGCTGCTCCCAATGCTACACTTAGTTTTTCAGAAATTAGTTGACTTTATGGCCAGAAGAGACCATTAGAGCATCTAATCTCACCCCTGCATATCACAGGCCTCCTGTATGACACAAGAGCTACTTTTGGGGTAAACACATTCCAGAAAGGCATCTAGTCTTCATGAAATGACGTCACGAGATGGAGAATGCACCAATTTCCTTGGTAGCTTGTTCCTGTGGTGAATCATCCTCACTGTTGAATATTTGTGCCTTAATTGTAATATGAATTTGTCTCTTTTCACCTTCCAGCCATTGGGTTTTTTAATGCCTTTCTCTGCTACATTAAAGAGCCCTTTAATAGCCAATCTTTTCTCTCCATTAAGGCACTTCAACGTTTCAGTGAAGTCACCTTTCAATCTTCTTTTGAGAAGCTAAACAGGTTGAGCTCTTTCAATAGCTCACTAGAAGGCATTTTTCTCCAGCCCTCAGAACATTTGGTGGCTCTTTGCTGCCTCAACTCCAATTTCACACCATCTTTTTCAAATGAGGACACCAAAACTGGAGGCAGTATTCCAGTATCAGTCTGACTGATACCATGTCACCTCCTGCGACGTTCTTGACATAATCTGTAACTGTATAGATCACCGTTGCGACCACTGTTCTATATTTGCAGCCAATATTGTATAAAGATGGTCACATAAAGGGTCTATGGAGAGGTTATGATTGGCTGATTATAATTATGCTATCTCTAGATATGTATCATTTTTGTAGTTGACATTATGAATATTGGCTCTATGCTGCCTGTATTTCCAACTTGTGCTATGCTTCTGGGGAACACCCCAGCCAGACAAATTGGTGTCAGCTCTGCCTAGCCTGCTTGATGGCCCATTAAGGACCATCAGCTATACAACTGACCCATTGAGAGAAGGCAGATATGCCTTGTGGCTCAGCAAGGTGTGCAGGGACCTGCCTATGGACAGAACTTTAAGGTTTTTCTATGTCGCGTGCTGGATAGAGTGTCCTTGGGACAAAGAAAGCAAAGACCACATGGCAAGAGACTATAAAAGACTGATGCCTCATCTCCATCTGGTCTTTAGTCCTGCTTCATACCTCTGGAGGGACTTGGCTACAAACTGAAGCTCTGTACAAAGGACTGAATGGCACATCCCAGTTATGGATGTACTCCAGAGACTTGATTTGAACCTGCAGTTTATTCCATCACTGCTACAAGCCTGAACCAAGAACTTTGCCAAAGTACAAGTTTTGCCTAGGCACAGTTTCCACTAACGCTGGTCCTTGGTAACATTTCTTGATGGGGGGGGAGGGGAGAGAGACGAGGCGTTTTCTCTCTGTTTCTTTCCTCTCCATTTTCTGCTCCTTCCTTCAATTCCAGAAACCTCATGTGTTTCAGACTGTGCAGTGACACCCTCCCCACCCCAGGACTATGGAGCCTTTGGAGCAGAAAGATCCTAGGAGCTAAGGATGAATCCAGGGTGAGTAGCTGGCAGGAAGGAGTCCTAGCAACTCTTCTGGGAGTGCAGGGAGGAATGACTCCCTTCTCTACATTCTCCCCATGGGGTTCTGCGGAGCAGGAGGGTTGTGTGATAAATTCCATCCAACATTCCCCTTTGATCCAAGCCGAGAGACATCTCAGCTCTGCACGATCCCCTTGGCAGCACCAAACAAGGGATGTTTTCCACTGCCCAGGAGACTCAGCCAGGGACTGATGTGCTGGAGATATGTTGGGAAAAGGGACTGTCTGAATTGCCAAAGCAGCAAGCCAACAATCTACAGCAAAATCATTAACCACAAACACACTCTAAGCATGCTCCAGCCAGAAGGGAAATGGGCAGGAATTCTTGCTGTTCAGCCATGGCCACACATACAGAGATGCACAGCAGTGAGGGTGCTGGGCAAGCTGGTCTGAGCGAACAATTGGAAATGATCCTTCCGTTAGAACAGAACCAGAGTGTAGAAAGGCCCTGTGTTAAGTGGTTGAGGCTGAGGCCTTAGGAAGCTGGCCTACGATACCACAGGAATCTTTCTGTGTAGGTTTGATTCTTGCCAGCTAGGGGAAGCTGGTGTGTGGTGTCTTTGTGGCTGCACTTTCAGTGATGCAGGTTTCTCTATCCCATTTTTCCAGGGTCATCCTACTAGATTGCCAGCTGCTTTTCAGCTGCAGTGTGAGACTGTTTGTGTGTGGGGAGAGACAGTGTGTGTGTGTTGGGGAAGAGTGAGTGTGTTGAGGTAGGTAGGAGCGGATCATTATTATCCCTACTTGAAAGAGGGAGACGCTCAGGCTGAGAAAGGAGAATTGACTTTAGGTCACAAAGCCAGTCAATGGCTGAATTGGGAATAGGACCCCAGAGACCTGATTTTTAAATTAACCATCGGATCTTGAAATTCATACATTGAATGACCTCAATAAAGTGCTCTTAGATGAGCTCCAGTCCAACAAGTGTGCACAGTAATTATTCAGCCAGTATTTTAGGAGAACTGCAATGTTAGAGAGAATCATGAACTGCTCAGAGACAATTAATGCAGAGAAGCAGCACAATCCACTTGGTGATGCAGTCCATAGGAAGGAAACCTAGGACAACATGAAACAACAACATGAAACCTCTCTGAGGCTCTTATCTGCTCCACAGGGACATCTGTCTTCTCATTCAATTAGCAGTGGAAAGGGGATGCAATGTCTGCCCCAGCCAGACCACCAACCCCATCAGACACCCTCCCGCTGGTGCACCAGGGTCTCCCAGACCGACAACAGCTATGAATTAAAACCCAACAGTGTTTGTTGGGGCTACTGGAGATGCTGAAATCTCACTCTTGTCTCTCTCCTCCTGCCTCCACCTCCAAGCCAGGCACTGGGCAGTTCAGTGGGAAGGGATGAACTGATGACAGTGGAGGAAAAAAATCAAAACCAAAAGTGAAGCCAAAAGCGCAAGCCGGGCAGGCAAGGCAAATCGCAGGCTTCTGCCATAGACTAGTCCTCCCCGCTCTTCCAATAACCCACCCAAACCGCGACACCACAGACCCCACGTTCCTGGTGTAGCTCCACTTTCCAGTGGGGAAGTGGGGAACCAATTACTAACACACACAGCATATTCCTGAGGCGCAGTGCTGGGAGCTGGGGGGATCTGGCGGGCACCTCACTGTGGGATTCACGAGTGGCTCCGGGAGCATCCATGCAATCAAGCCGCTCCACATGCCGTTGTGCCGAGGAGAACAGCGCCTGGAGGGGTTGCTGCTGGTCAGTAGCAGGGCATTGTGGGAGACAGCCCAGGCTGGAGAGGGTTCGGGGGCACAGCGGATCCCATCACAGCGTGTCCCCCCAGCACCCACAGGGAATATCGTGCCCCTAGGAGGAGCGTTTGGGCTTTGCTGTGATGTGTCACTTTCCAGCCTGTGCTCTGTCTCTTCTCCTGTGCACACCCATGTCAATCAGGCATTGCTCAGCTGGGCTCTGCAGAGACCGGACTGGCTACACCCCGTGACGGGACTGAGGGGGGGCTGTGCTGAGCGTCACAGGACCTGGTTTCAGCAGCGAGAAAATCCAGGAACAACCGAATTGTTGTTTCACCCACGAAAGCTCATGCTGCAAAAACGTCTGTTAGTCTATAAGGTGCCACAGGATTCTTTGCTCCTTTTACAGGAACAACCCAGTGATCCACTAAGCGGAGTTAGGGGCCTGAACTCCCTGTACGATGCACGGGCGACACAGGCACCTTACAACACAACTCACAACCACCAGCTCCCCAGGCAGGAGCCAGCCAAGCCCGCCCAGGAGACACTGACAACGGGAGGTGTCCTAGCCCTGCCCCTCTCTCACAGATAGGTCCTGTGCTCCCAGCACCCACCTGCCATGTGGGAGAGCCAGGTTCAAGTCCCTCTGTCCAGCTGCAGAGAGTAGCTCAGGGACGTGAGTAGCAAGCTCAGGGCAGACTGTTACACACCAGGGCACCCCCCATGGGGACTGGGAGCTTCCACCCCCCGAGAGCGAACTCCCAGGCACACGAACAGCCTGAGCAGGAGTCACAGACAGTCCCCTTGGGCACTCGGGGCTATCCTGCCACCTAGGCAAGTCTGCCTTTGGGCTAGATCTGTGCCTCAGGGAGGCCTGAGGCCACAGGCATGAGCTGGGGCTGCCAGCATCACCCCCGCCCCCCGCCACTGTCCACAAGGGAGAAAGGATTTGAACCAGGGTCCCCCATGTTTCAGGTCAGTGCACGAAGCAGTGTGCCGTGGTGGGGCTCTGTCCAGCTCTGCCTTTGAAGGGGGTTCATTGGGGCTAACTAATGAGCGCGAGTGGGGCAGGGGGATCAGCTCCCCGGTGTGTCCTAATTCCTGCCTCTCAGCTGGGTGCCTGAACTACTGGACACTGTCATCCAAATACCATTGCTAGAAATAAACAATGAAAAGGTGCAGAACTCCAGGGAGCTCAGGACAGGGAGACTAACTCAGGCAATCAGAGCAGCAGATAAGACAAATCTTGAGCTACTCTGAGGCTCCAAGCAGACATGTTACCGAGACGGAAACTGGCCAGGAATTCTTTGAAACGGCGTAAACACGTCTAAAAGTATCAGTTTGCTTTACTATTTCCCTGAATCACATCTCCCTTGGCAGCTCAGTCACCATTTCAGCTAGAGCAGAGCGGTGGAGCCTGGGCACTGGGCCACTCGGGGCCTTTAACACCACAGCCCTGGGGAGGGGCTGAGATGGCCCATCCTGCGAGGAACACGAGTCCTTCTACCATCCACCACACCCTGGTTTGGAACTGCTGCTGCCGGCTCACCCCATCTGTGGGGACTTCTATCCCCTCTGCCTCCCTCTAGCTGGGGGTTTTCCCTTCTGCACCGACCTGGCAGGGCAGCCCCGTCTGAACCCTGATCCTCTCCCAGTTTTGTCCCTCTGCCCATCCCGCCTCCGATTCCCCCTTCAGGGGGATTTTCCGGCCTTTGATTGCAGGGAGCAGATTCTGATGGTGCGTGAGGGCAGCAGCTTGCAGCTGTTACTGAGCATGTGAGAAGAGCATTAGAAGGGAAGACCGGCCAGACTGGGTCAAACCAAAGCTCCATCTAGCCCAGTGTCCTGTCGGTCGATAGCGGCCAGTGCCAGGTGCCCCAGAGGGAATGAACAGACAGGAATCATCCAGGGAGCCATCCCCTGTCGCCCAATTCCCAGCTTCTGACAGACAGAGGTTAGGGGCACCATCCCTGCCCACCAGGGTGGGCAGGGATGGTGCCCCTAACCTCTGTCTGTCAAAACAGCCATTGATGGACCTGTCCTCCACAGAAACACAGAATCCTAGACAATTAGGGTTGGAAGAGACCCCAGGAGGTCATCCAGCCTAACCCCCTGCTGAAAGCAGGACCACGAATCTCTCTAGTTTCCTTTTCATCACAGGACCCTGCTCAGGAACAGTGACGTTGCAAGATCTAACAGGAAACAGCTTCAGAAAGAAGGGCAGCTCCTCTTCCTCCTCCCCTCCCGTGGGGACGAGCAGCCCCCCAACAGCCTCTCTGCCCCGGCCTCCTTCAACCCATTGCCCCCTTCAGCCTCCCCCAACTTCCCCCATTGCTCCCTTTAGCCTCCCCCAACTTCCCCCATTGCTCCCTTTAGCCTCCCCAACTTCCCCCATTGCTCCTTTAGCCTCCCCAACTTCCCCCATCAGCCTCTTCAGCCTCCCACAACTGCCCCCCCCCCCCCCTTTAGCCCCCAAATGTCCTGCTCCTGTTCCCCATCTCCCCCTTCAGCCTCCTCCAAACTGTTCCCTTCCCCCCCTCGCCCCAGTCACCTCCAGCCTCCCGTTGCCCTCTTCAGCCTCCCCCAACTTCCCCCATCACCCTCTTCAGCCTCCCCCAACTTCCCCCATTGCTCCCTTTAGCCTCCCCCAACTTCCCCCATCAGCCTCTTCAGCCTCCCACAACTGCCCCAATTGCCCCCTTTAGCGCCCCCAAATGTCCCGTTCCCCCATCTCCCCCTTCAGCCTCCTCCAAACTGTTCCCTTTCCCCATCGCCCCAGTCACCTCCAGCCTCCTGTTGCCCTCCTCAGCCTCCCCAACTCCCCACTGCCCTGGCTCCACCGCTGTCAGGTTCCCTTCCCACAACCATCTGCTTCCTCACCATGGGAACAGGAGCAGAAAATGCTTTTGAAAAAACTTTCTGCAAAGCAAAAGTAAAACGAGCCAAGCAACCACTTCCTGGCTTTGTGCTGGGTGCCCAGCTGTGGGCTTGTGTGTGTGTGTGTGCGGGGAAGGTGGGGCTGTTCTGAGCACACCCGGTCAGGAAGGGGCAGAGTTGGCCAAAGGCAAGTTGAATCTTTAGCAGAGAATTCCTTTCTCCATTGTGTTAGCTAAGCGTTGCTGTTAAATGTCAGCCGACAAATGCAGCATTTGAAACAATCCGACTCTAAATCCCCCACCCTCTCAGTTGCTGTAGTTCTCACATCCTCTGCTCTTGTGATGTCACCACATGACATAGTGTCTTATTCCCATAGTGTCCTGTAGGTTAGACAGGAATAAGTTTATGAGGTAAAACTGAAGCATAACTCCATCCCTTCCTCCTTTTGACTTCGGAAAATAAATCCTGTCGCCTCCTCAGTCCCAACCCAGCCCCACCGGCGCTGCTGCGGCTTGGAGACAGGTACCCTCTCATCTGGCCCTGTGCTGTGGGGAGAGAGGGCTGGAGGGGGCAGTTCTTTCTCCCTGGGGCAACCTGCTCCCCAATCTCCTCATTCCCAGCCCCACCCCAGAGCCCTCACCCCCAGCGCCCCGACCCACTGCTCCAATGCTGAGACCCGCATCGCTAGCCCCACACCAGAGCCGGCACCCCCACCCCGAGCCCGTACAGCACGGCGCCCCAACCCCGAGCCTCCCACGCTCCAAACCTTTCGGCCTCACCCCTGCCACACCATCCATGTGCAGAATGAATTTTGTAAGAAGCGCAATATGCAGGTGATGTGTCACACCTCACCTCCATATTTGTGCCCAAAACAAAATTCATTCCACACATGGACATAACAAATTAGAGGAAACACTGCTCCTGACTTTCAGCCTCTCTTGAATTTCACACATTGAGTGATCAGAATAAACTGCCCTCAAGTGAGCTAGAGACCAACAGTGGTTCATAGTAATTATTCAGCAAGTATTTTAGAAGACCTAGGACATTATTGAAAATCAAGACCTGACAAGAGACAATTAATGGAGAGAAGCAGCAAGATTTATTCCATACATTGGATTGGTTGTGACTTATTTGCCTGATTTGAAAAGAGACCAAACTGACCTGTCTCCTTGGTGTCGATAGCCCCCTGCTCAGCCAATCAGCACTGAGACTCTGAGGGGCAGGAGGCTGAGGGGTCTCACCAGATGTCCCAAAGGACGGCCCAGGACACCATCAGAGGGGATCACTCTCAGACCCAGACCCACCTCTTGGTGAGGACCTCCCGCAATGAGAGCAATACCCCTCCCTTGCCCGCACTCCAGACGCGTCCCTCCTAGGTAGAGGGAGGGAAGCTGGAAAAGGGAAAAAAGAAGCAAGAGAAGAGGAGGGAGGAAAGAGGAAAAGATAAACCAAAAAGGATACACCCCAATGTCCCCAGGGATTCCAATCATCAAAACCTAGGGAGGAAATCAAATTCTGCCACCTGAAGCCAGCGCTGTCTGTGCCTAGAATGCTGCCTGCGCCAGGTGGACCAGACGGAACAGGTTCCAAACCTCTCTGAGCCTCTTACCTTCTCAAAGGGAAGTTTGTTTTCAGCACAATCAGTGGGAGGAAAGGAGAAAACTCCACAGAGGTTCCTCCTCATGCTCACAACTCTGAATCCTAATTCTCTCTCAGCCCTCGAGGAGAGACCTCGCAAAGGAGACTTGCGGCAGCAAAGCCGGGAGGTCTCAGAGACTGGCCTGGCCCTGCGCCTCTGTCCTGCCCGGCTGATGTCGGGGTCTCTCTCTCTCTCTGAGGTCACCCCCTCCCCACCACCTTTGCCCAATAGGCCGAGGTCCTGCAAAAGGCCTTTGTGATTTCACTGCCACACCCACCCCTCCCCTCAAAGCTGATGTCCTGCCCCTGGCCAGACTCGTTGGGTGTTTGATTTGTTTCCCCTGGATCTGGGGTTGCCAACTTTCTGACCCCACAAAACCGAACACCCTCATCCCGCCCCTTCACCGAGGTCCCGGCCGCTCAATCCATCTCCCTCCGTCGCTCTCCCCACGCTCACTCACTCGCTCGTTTTCACCGGGCTGAGGAGGGCTGGGAGGGTCCTTTCAACTGGGTGTTGTTGGTTCAGACCTGGGAAGGAGGCTGCCTGCCAAACACCTTTGAGAGGCGCCGTCCCTCCTGTCAGAAAATCATCTCCTCCTTCAGTTCAGTCACGGCCTGAATTGTTCCTTATCCCAGCAGAGCCAGAGGATTGAAAGCAGCAACGTCAAACCCCTGTGCAGCTAACAGGAATGGACACAGACACTCCCTTGTATCTGAACAGATATTTAGTTTTACTCTTGGTAAACTACAAGGCTAAAGGGACAGGCAGTGGCACCAGATCTAAGGAATGAAACACAACACAATCATCATCGTTATGCCCATCGCTGCCCCTTTATTCTTCCACTGTCTCTCTCCCACCACCGTCGCCCTCTCTCAGTTCAGTGACAGTGCCACACTCATGCTTCCGACACACAAAGACTCACACACACACCTTGCACGCAAAACCTCACCAAGGAGTCAGATGCACCTGTTGGTTCCCTGCACCCCTGCTGTACAGAATCCAATCACAAGGAGAGCTGGCGGGGAGCCTGGGGCTAGAGTATTTAACCTACAGTGACGGCACTCACAGGAAAGATGCTGAACGAGTGCAAGTTAAACATTGGTAGCTCCGGTTCCAGTCCCCTCACAGGTCAGTCCATCCCTCCAGGAAAGGGGCACATCTGATTTCCCAGCTGGCTCAGTCTATCTGCGTAGTTCTTGTTTACACCCAGTCAGGTCTGAGGCCTGTTCCGCACCCTGTGTTTGAGGAAACCGTCATAACCAACTCTCTGCAATAGCAAAAGCAGGAGGCCGTGTTATTGCTCCTGCCCCAGCACAGACAGACAACGAGGGAAATGGTCTGTGTTGGAGGGGGGCGCTCCCGGCCCCTGGCCAACGACCAGCACCCCCCAGCGCCCTTTGTCACTCGTGAAGCTTTTCTTTCAGCAGCGAGCCCTAGAGCTCAGTTGCTGGAGCGCTGCGTTTGTCACTGACGGTCGGGGAGCTCCACCATCACTGGGCTCTTCTGCCAGCAAGTCCAACGAAAAGATTGATTTCCTCATGTGACACTCCTGGGCTTGTCTGAGGGGGTATCCACACTGCACACTGAGCCTGTCTCTGCATGGCCTGGGCTTGGTGACTTGTATTGCCAAGCTGGTGTTTGAGCATCCAGACTGCAGTGGAAACTCAGGCCTCAGGCTGTGTCCATCCTTCTGCAGTAAGTCGTCCTAAGTGACGCTGCTCCAGCTACGGGACTAACACAGCTGGATTCGAGGTAGCTTAGGTCGACTTACTGCTGTGTCTACGCTGTGCTGGGCCGACGGGAGACTTACCTTACTCCTGTCATTCCCGGTGTAGTCCCAGAGTCGCCCGGAGAGCACTCTGCTGTCAATTTAGTGGGTCTTCACTAGACCCCACTAAACCGACTTGGTGCATCGATCGCATCAAACAGCCTCACAGCTGTGCTGTGCATCCACCCTGCACTGCTCAGCCCGAGTCAGAAATTCAGCTCCTGTGGGGTGTGTCACCCTCCACAGCTGAAGATGCTCCCGAGTCCCCAGTGATTTCTGCGATAACTTGTCTCCAGCCTGTTTGGGTCCATACGCTCCCGCGGGAGGCTGGGAGTGGTCTAGGGACAAGCTCTGGTTGCTCAGGCCTGTCAGGGAAGGCGAGCTCCGGGGAACATTGACACTCTGGAGATCCCTCAGTGGAAGCACAGGCGGTTGGTAAATAGGTGGGGCCCCTGGCACAGCTGCCGCCAACCAGGCCCTGGATGCCTGGGCCCTGGTGCCCAGCCTGTGCTCCATCTCCTCCTGTATCTGCTTCCCCCCTTCTCCCCTCCCCCATCGCCCACTGCTGCCTGGCTGAGTCCCCCCTCTCCTCCACTGCACCCCCCCTCTCTGGGGTCCTCACCACTCACCGTGGCCTCCTCTCCTCCACCCCTCCCCCACGGACTCATGGGTCAGCCCTGGGGCTGGTCAACGAGAGCTGAGGATTACAGTGGGCGAGAAGCCGGCTATGAGTCAGCAGTGTGCCCTTCTTGCCAAGAAGCCTAGCGGCATATTGGGCTGCGTTAGTAGGAGCATTGCCAGCAGATCGAGGGAGGTGATTATTCCGCTCTATTGGGCACTGGTGAGGCCATATCTGGACATCTGGAGTATTGCGTCTGGTTTGGGGCCAACCCACTACAGAAAGGGTGTGGACAAATTGGAGAGGGTCCAGCTGACGACAAGGAAAATGACCAGGGGGCTGGAGCTTATTTAGTCTGCAGAAGAGGACAGCGATGGGGGAATTAATAGCAGCCTTCAATAGGGTGACCAGACAGCAAATGTGAAAAATCGGGATGGGGTGGGGGGTAATAGGAGCCTATACAAGAAAAGGACCCAAAAATCGGGACTATCCCTATAAAATCGGGATATCTGGTAACCCTAGCCTTCGGCTACCTGAAAGGGGGGCGGGGGTCCAAAGAGGATGGAGCTCAGCTGTTCTCAGTGGTGGCAGATGACAGAACAAGGAGCAATGGTCTCAAGTTGCAGTGGGGGAGGTCTAGGTTGAATATTAGGAAACACTATTTCACTAGGAGGGTGGTGAAGCACTGGGATGGGTTCCCTAGGGAGGTGGTGGAATCTCCTTCCTTAGAGGTTTTGAAGGCCCGGCTTGACAAAACCCTGGCTGGGATGATTTAGTTGGTGTTGGTCCTGCCATGGGCAGGGGGTTGGACTGGATACCTCCTGAAGTCCTTTTCAACCCTCATCTTCTCTGAGTCTGTCAGTCCTTTGTCCATCCCCTCAGTAGGCACCAACTTCCCCTCTGGCCAGTGGGTGCTCAACTCCTGCTCTACCCCAGGCCCCTCCCCCACTCCATCTCTTCCCCAAAGCACCACCCCACCTTTTCCCTGGTCTGCCCCGCCGCACCCCCAAATCAAACCCCTTCAGGAAAATAATAGTAGAGGAAGCAATAGTGGATGGGAACCTAGAAGGCAGTGACCATGAGATGGTCGAGTTCAGGATCCTGACACAAGGAAGAAAGGAGAGACCCTGGACTTCAGAAAAGCAGACTTTGACTCCCTCAGGAAGCTGATGGGCAGGATCGCCTGGGAGAATAACATGACAGGGAAAGGAGTCGAGGAAATACTTTAAAAAGTATTTTAAAGAATCCTTATTGAGGTTGCAGGAACAAAACCATCCCGATGTGTAGGAAGAAAAGTAAATATGGCAGGCGACCAGCTTGGCTTAACAGTGAAAACACAAAAAAACAGCTTACAAGAAGTGGAAGATTGGACAAATACAAATACCCTACAAAGACCTTGTGAGCTCTCCAAGTTCAGGATTGTTCTCTGCAGATGTGGAACCATTATGGCAGATGTCACTCAAGGCTTCCCATCTATTCTGACTGACAACTGGAAACAGGTCCCTCCCCAATCTCACTTTCTCCTGAATGATCTCATAAGATACAGACCAAAACTGATCACTTCCTCTCTCCTCTGGGGAAGGATTTGGGAAAAATCAGATCCTGATAGGTTTGATCTCTCCTGCACATATTTTGGTTTGTTCATCCCTTTTCCATTCCTCTCTCTGAGATTCCTTTCTCTCCAGCATAGGGAGTGACCTATGTCTGGATTGTCTCTATCTGCCATCAGGTGATGGGATGGTGAGTGAGAATGAGGAGGAGAAACCCCAGCAGGAAGATGCTGAACAAGTAGAACCACGTGGAACATTATCAGGAAGATCCAAAGGGAATGTTTACGGAGTTGTGCACTCCCAGAAAAGCAAAGCCTGTGAGACTCAGCACAGGCCAGAGGAAAACTTCAGTAGCCACTCAGACCTTATTACATGCAAGAGAATCAACCTGGAAGAGACACGCTACAGATGCCATAAGTGTGGGAAAAGCTTCAATCGGAGCTCAACTCTTCTCACACATTGGAGAACCCACACTGGAGAGAAACCCTACATGTGCTCTGAGTGCGGGAAAAGCTTCATTCGGAGCTCTGCCTGATCACACATCGGAGAATCCACACAGGTGAGAAACCTTATGGATGCTCTGAGTGTGGGAAACACTTCATTGATAGTTCAACCCTCATCTCATATCATAGAATCCACACAGGAGAGACGCCTTACACATGCGCTGAATGCGGGAAAAGCTTCAATCAGAGCTCAAACCTTATCAAACATAGGAGAATCCACACAGGTGAGAAACCTCATGGATGCTCTGAGTGTGGGAAACACTTCATTCATCGTTCAGCCCTCATCTCACATCAGAGAATCCACACAGGAGAGAAGCCCCACATATGCTCAGAGTGCGGGGAAAGCTTCAATCAGAACTCTACCCTGATTGCACATCAGAGAATCCACACAGGAGAGAGACGCTACACATGCTCTGAGTGTGGGAATAGTTTCAATCAGAGCTCAAACCTTATTAAACATCAGAAAATCCACATGGGGTATGTCTACACTACTGGATTATTCCGATTTTACAGAGACCGATTTTTGGAAACATTGTATAAAGTCGAGTGCACGTGGCCACACTAAGCACATTAATTCAGCGGTGTGCATCCATGTACCGAAGCTAGCGTCGAATTCTGGAGCGTTGCAATGTGCGTAGCTATCCCATAGTCTCTTCTGCCCATTGGAATTCTGGGTTGAGATACCAATGAATGATGGGGCAAAAACAGTGTCGCAGGTGATTCTGGGTAAATGTCATCAGACAATCCTCCCTCCGTGAAAGCAATGGCAGACAATTATTTCAAAACCCTTTTCCCTGGATTGCCCAGGCAGATGCCATAGCACGGCAACCATGGAGCCCATTCAGCCTTTTTTCACTGTCACCGTATGTCTACTGGATGTTGCTAACAGATGCGGTACTGCAGCGCTACACAGCATCATCCCCTTGCCTTTTGCAAATTAGCCAAGAGGGTGACCAGCTCTACTGTACCGTCTGCTGCATTGCAAGTTGACAATGACTGTTACCAGTCATACTGTACCGTCTGCTGCTGTCATGGGTGCTCCTGGCCGGCCTCGGTGAGGTCAGCTGGGGGCGCATGGACAAAAATGGGAATGACTCCCGAGGTCATTCTCTTCTTCAAGTTTTGTCTAAAGGGAGAGTCAGTCCTGCCTAGAATATCAGGCAAGCCTACTAAAAAACCAGAGAGGCAAATGGCCGCTCCAGATCAGAGCCCCAGATATCCCGCAGAAATGATGCGCTGCATGCCATTCTAGGGGGTGCCCCTGCAACAATCCCACCCATTGCTTCCCTCCTCCCCCACCCCTCCTGGGCTACCGTGGTAGTTATCCCCCATTTCTGTGATGAAGTTATAAAGAATGCATGAATTTGAAACAACACTGACTTTATTGCCTCTGCAAGTAGAGATCAAAGGAGGGAGGGGAGGGCAGCCTCCAGCTGCTATGATATTCCAGGCAGGAGTGAATCTTCAGGAGACAAAACTTAAAGAAGAGAATGACCTGGGGAATCATTCTCATTTTCGCCCAGGCGCCCCCGGCCGACCTCACCGAGGCCGGCCAGGAGCAATCAGGGGACGACGATGACGGAGATCAGTCATGCTGCACCATCTGCAAGGGAAGGGAAGGGAAGGGGATGCTGCTGTGTAGCACTGCAGCACCACATCTGCCAGCAGCATCCAGTAGACATACGGTGACATTGAAAAAAGGCGGGAAATATTTTTTTCCCTTGGTTTCACAGAGGGAGGGTTGGGAGGCTGATGACATATACCCTGAACCACCCGCAACAATGTTTTTGACACTTCAGGCTTTGGAAGCTCAGCCAAGAATTCAAATGGTTTTCGGACAGTGCGGGAACTGTGGGATAGCTACAGTCGTCAGTCGCTCCTCCCTCCGTGAGCATCCATTTCATTCTTTGGCTTTCTGTTACGCTTGTCTCAGCTCCTTAAGTTTCACGCAGCACTGGGCCGAGTTCCTGTTGTGGCCTCTGTCCATCATGGCCTTGGAGATTTTTTCAAATGTTTTGGCATTTTGTCTTTTGGAACGGAGTTCTCGTAGAATAGATTCATCTCCCCATACAGAGATCAGATTCAGTATCTCCCGTACGGTCCATGATGGAGCTCTTTTTTGATTCTGGGACTGAATGGTCACCTGTGCTGATCAGTGCTCCACGCTGGGCAAATAGGAAATTAAATTCAAAAGTTCCTGGGGCTTTTCCTATCTACCTGGCCAGTGCATCCGAGTTCAGATTGCTGTCCAGAGCGGTCACAATGGTGCACTGTGGGATAGCGCACGGAGGCCAATACCGTTAGATTGCAGCCACACTAACTCTAATTCGAAATGGCAAAACCGATTTCAGCGCTACTCCCCTCATCAGGGAGGAGTGCAGCTATCGATATTAAGAGCCCTTTATATCAAAATAAAGGATTTCATTGTGTGGACGGGTGCAGCGTTAATTTGGTTTAAAACACTGCTATATTCGATATAAACTCGTAAAAAAGAATCTGGCACATCAGAAAAAGGCAGGCTAATAAACAGGGACAAGTTTTTAAAGTGCTTGTACACAAATGCCAGAAGTCTAAATAATAAGATGGGTGAACTAGAGTGCCTTGTGATAAAGGAGGATATTGATATAATAGGCATCACAGAAACCTGGTGGACTGAGAGCAATCAATGGGACACAATCATTCCGGGGTACAAAATATATCGGAAGGACAGAACAGGCCGTGCAGGGGGAGGAGTGGCACTATATGTTAAAGAAAGTGTAGATTCAAATGAAGTAAAAATCTTAAGCGAATCCACAGGTTCCATAGAGTCTCTATGGATAGAAATTTCATGCTCTAGTAAAAATATAACATTAGGGATCTATTATCGACCACCTGACCAGGACAGTAATAGTGATGATGAAATGCTAAGGGAAATTAGAGAGGCTATCAAAATTAAGAACCCAATAATAGTGGGGGATTTCAATTATCCCCATATTGACTGGGAACATTTCACTTCAGGACGAAATGCAGAGATAAAATTTCTCGATACTTTAAATGACTGCTTCATGGAGCAGCTGGTACGGGAACCCACAAGGGGCGAGGCGACTCTAGATTTAATCCTGAGTGGAGTGCAGGAGCTGGTCCAAGAGGTAACTATAGCAGGACCGCTTGGAAATAGTGACCATAATACAATAGCATTCAACATCCCTGTGGTGGGAAGAACATCCCAACTGCCCAACACTGTGGCCTTTAATTTCAATATGGTGAACTATACAAATATGAGGGGGTTAGTTAGACAAAAGTTAAAAGGTACATTGAATAACGTGAAATCCCTGCAAGTTGCGTACGCTTTTAAAGACACCATAATAGAGGCCCAACTTCAATGTATACCCCAAATTAAGAAAAACTGTAAAAGAACTAAAAAAGAGCCACCGTGGCTTAACCACCATGTAAAAGAAGCAGTGAAAGATAAAAGACTTCCTTTAAAAGTGGAAGTCAAATCCTAGTGAGGCAAATAGAAAGGAGCACAAACGCTGCCAACTTAAGTGCAAGAGTGTAATAAGAAAAGCCAAAGAGGAGTTTGAAGAACGGCTAGCCAAAACTCCAAAGGTAATAACAAAATGTTTTTAAGTACATCAGAAGCAGGAAGCCTGCTAAACAACCAGTGGGGCCTTGACGATGAAAATACAAAAGGAGCGCTTAAAGATGATAAAGTCATTGCGGAGAAACTAAATGGATTCTTTGCCTCAGTCTTCACGGCGGAGGATGTTAGGAGATTCCCAAACCTGAGCTGGCTTTTGTAGGTGACAAATCTGAGGAACTGTCACAGATTGAAGTGTCAGTAGAGGAGGTTTTGGAATTAATTGATAAACTCAACATTAACAAGTCACGGGACCAGATGGCATTCACCCAAGAGTTCTGAAAGAACTCAAATGTGAAGTTATGGAACTATTAACTAAGGTTTGTAACCTGTCCTTTAAATCGGCTTCGGTACCCAATGACTGGAAGTTAGCTAATGTAACGCCAATATTTAAAAAGGGCTCTAGGGTGATCCGGCAATTACAGACCGGTAAGTCTAACGTCGGTACCGGGCAAATTAGTTGAAACAATAGTAAAGAATAAAATTGTCAGACACATAGAAAAACATAAACTCTTGAGCAATAGTCAACATGGTTTCTGTAAAGGGAAATCGTGTCTTACTAATCTATTAGAGTTCTTTGAAGGGTCAACAAACATGTGGACAAGGGGATCCAGTGGACATAGTGTACTTAGATTTCAGAAAGCCTTTGACAAGGTCCTCACCAAAGGCTCTTACGTAAATTAAGCTGTCATGGGATAAAAGGAAAGGTCCTTTCATGGATTGAGAACTGGTTAAAGGACAGGGAACAAAGGGTAGGAATTAATGGTAAATTCTCAGAATGGAGAGGGGTAACTAGTGGTGTTCCCCAAGGGTCAGTCCTAGGACCAATCCTATTCAATTTATTCATAAATGATCTGGAGAAAGGGGTAAACAGTGAGGTGGCAAAGTTTGCAGATGATACTAAACTACTCAAGATAGTTAAGACCAAAGCAGATTGTGAAGAACTTCAAAAAGATCTCACAAAACTAAGTGATTGGGCAACAAAATGGCAAATGAAATTTAATGTGGATAAATGTAAAGTAATGCACATTGGAAAAAATAACCCCAACTATACATACAACATGATGGGGGCTAATTTAGCTACAACGAGTCAGGACAAAGATCTTGGAGTTATCGTGGATAGTTCTCTGAAGATGTCCACGCAGTGTGCAGAGGCGGTCAAAAAGCAAACAGGATGTTAGGAATCATTTAAAAGGGGATAGAGAATAAGACTGAGAATATATTATTGCCCTTATATAAATCCATGGTACGCCCGCATCTCAAATACTGTGTACAGATGTGGTCTCCTCACCTCAAAGATATTCTAGCACTAGAAAAGGTTCAGAAAAGAGCAACTAAAATGATTAGGGGTTTAGAGAAGGTCCCATATGAGGAAAGATTAAAGAGGCTAGGACTCTTCAGTTTGGAAAAGAGAAGACTAAGGGGGGACATGATAGAGGTATATAAAATCATGAGTGATGTTGAGAAAGTGGATAAGGAAAAGTTATTTACTTATTCACATAATACAAGAACTAGGGGTCACCAAATGAAATTAATAGGCAGCAGGTTTAAAACAAATAAAAGGAAGTTCTTCTTCACGCAGCGCACAGTCAACTTGTGGAACTCCTTACCTGAGGAGGTTGTGAAGGCTAGGACTATAACAATGTTTAAAAGGGGACTGGATAAATTCATGGTGGCTAAGTCCATAAATGGATATTAGCCAGGATGGGTAAGAATGGTGTCCCTAGCCTCTGTTCGTCAGAGGATGGAGATGGATGGCAGGAGAGAGATCATTTGATCATTGCCTGTTAGGTTCACTCCCTCAGGGGCACCTGGCATTGGCCACTGTCGGTAGACAGATACTGGGCTAGATGGACCTTTGGTCTGACCCGGTACGGCCTTTCTTATGTTCTTATGTTCTTATGTTCTTATGTAGTGTAGACCAGGAAGGAAGGAAAACCTTCAATCAGAGCTCAAGCCTTATTAGACATCAGAAAATTCACATGAGAGAGAACTGTAATAAATGCCTTGACTAGGGTTGGCCAAAGATTTTTTTTTTAAAATCACATTTGTTAATTCCCCACAAAGTGATCTTCACATCATCTTCACCGTGGTCTCTCAGCTCCTGCAGATGGGTTGCCTGCTTCTGCCTTTTGCAGCTGACCCTTCTTTGGGGTCAATCCTGCGTTCTTTTCTATCAACTTTTTTCCTTTTGAGTCGTAGGAGTGTGTGTCCCTCCAGCTAGGAATGTTCATCAGCTCCAGGTGGGGGGAGAGAGAGGTTTGATCCCAACAAGCTACACTGAGGCAAAAACTACCTGGGCCTTCCATCCACTAGGGCTGCACATGGTGTTGGCTGCTCAAGTTAGTGACCTTGGTGTAAAAAGACAGTTATAGTTGTAGTGCAGCTGCAGCTGCAGCCCAGGTGCAGTGGTTGGCATTAGCTTTCCCTTTGACCTGACCTAAACTCCATCACTTTTCCGAGTCTAAACAAACCCTGAGCATTACGGTTATACTGTTCCCCCATTTCAAAGCAATTGTTAGTCATCAACAAATTGTTTCGTTCCCAGTTGCTCTGATGTTGCTTCAGGTTGTGCTGGAGAACAAATTGTTACTACCACTTTTCTCACTTAAAATATATTGAACTATAACAAAGAGATGGAACTGGGAGAGAGAGCTCAGTGGTTTGAGCATTGGCCTGCTAAACCTAGGGTTGCGAGTTCAGCCTTTGAAGGGACGATTTGGGGCAAAAATCTGGGGATTGGTCCTGCTTTGAGCATTGAATTCAATGACCTCTTGAGGTCCCTTCTAACCCTGATATTCTATGAACAGGGCAGGGATAGGGGAAAATGTCACTTCACCCTCTCTAACAACAGAAGAAGCTAGGGTAAGTCAGAGGGCTTCCCTATCACCATCCAAACCATTCAGTTGGGAAGGTCAATATATTTTCTAAAGGGCTGTGAAGAAGATTCCCTGGTAAATGACTTGGAACTAAGGTTAGGGGGTTGTTACAGGAGTGGGTGGGTGAGATTCTGTGGCCTGCATTGTGCAGGAGGTCAGACTAGATGATCATAATGGTCCCTTCTGACCTTAAACTCTATGAGACTATAAGATACCCATGCATTTGGCCCCCAAAGCAGTTGTGGCCCAGGCCCTGCAGGAGGTTGCTCGTGAAGAGATCTCCTTCCTAATCAGGTGCGGGTTGCCTGTTATTTGGGAAATGCAATTCCCATCTAGGTAGGGAAGGGAAAAATGGAAGTGATGTTTCTGTTCAGTCACCCCTGGGCGATGCTGCAAATATGTAGAAAATGAAATCCGTGTTGAATGTGATATAGCTGCAGAAAGAGACCTATTTTCCATAGATACCTGACATTTGGTGTTTTACAAGGATTCTAAGCCACACCTGAATTTAGTCCCTAATTTAAATCTGTGCCACCAGATTAAAGAAATAAAGGGCATATTTGGGGGAGGGGAGGAGTTATACTTCACTATTGCTACTGATCTTTTATGTGCTTGGTGAAGAATTCTACACCAGAGAAGTATAAAATTACTCCAAGAAAAGTCAAAGGTTTGACAAGGACTCAGGTAGAAATCGCATGTACTAGTGGTTGATTTTTCGCCCCAGTGATGGAAGCTATGGTGACCTGTGGCCCAGGTAAACTATTTTTAGAATGCTGCTCCTAGTTAAGTGGCATTGGTCTCACTCCTAAAGGATGCCATTATTAAATTGGGAACAACTGTCTTTTACCATTTGGATCCAAAGTTTCATGAAGCACAGAGAGAAACATCTGATTGCTTCAGAGCCAATCCATGCCTATGGGTCCCAATCTGGCTGCCTTGTTGGACAAGAAGCAGTTCCATGCTGGGCAAATTATGGTAGCTAATGAGGGAATGTATCAGATTCCAAGTTCAGACTGCAGGATACATGAATGCTGAGTCCTGACTCTGTGGTTTGGTCTCTTAGTTTTGCTATTAAGTCTTATGCATTTGTATCACTTCTCCACCTGTTGCTACTCTGAAAGATTAGAAAATGTGATAATAGAACACAGGTGTTTTTCTCATGATGCAGCCTTCCCACGTAGCGTGAGAGCCCTTCCACCTACACTTATGGGCGAAATGAACTCACATAAATGGAAGGCTCCTAGGTTATTGTAGAATGTGACTTCACACAAAACTCAATGGTGGAAATGGGAATTAAGAGAAAACTGCCCTATAGGTTTATATTTTGTAATCTTTGAATAAGTTGTTACCAGTGACAATGAAATTAAACATGAAGTTAATTAGTGTAAAGTAAGAGGCTGATTATGTGATAACTTTCAGTGTTACTATATAATTCAGGTTTTCTTCTAGTTCTCTCCCCGCCCCTCCTACTATATTGGAAATGGTGGCTAATCCTGAAAAGTAAAACCTCACTCCAAAGGAATTAGAGCGGGGGAACATGTGGGAGAAATAGCATGTATGAAAATAGAGCCCCAGTGTAGACTGTAATTATTTCTCTTTCAAATGGAATTTACTTTGATAAACTTTAAAATAAATATTCTGTGAAGAGGAAAGTTGCTTGAGTCAAGATGTGTAACCTTCTACCGAGTTAGAGGGTAACAGCCACAGAGTCCCCAATTTGCTTGTTTGCTAAACAAAGACACATCGGGCGGGAGAGGTCAGAATTTAAAATGGTGATGGATGCAGGATGATTGATTTTTGCAACCAGTTATTTTTATGGGTGCTGAGACCGTTTTTCCTTTTGAGGAGGCAGCTGTTAGAGCCCAGCTGCTTAACCCTCAGGCCTGGCCATGGAAACCTCCCCGTAACTGGCCTTTGTTTCTTTCACATTTGATACCTTTGGGGTTCACACGTCCACACTGCATGTGGTTTACGGCAGCAGATACTTTGAGAAAACTGCCGGGCTCAGTCGGGCTGTTCCAAACTGACGTTGGCCCAAACTCTGCCTCACTTCATCTAGAGTGGGACATGTCTGTATCGAAGGATTGGTTCACACCTGATTTGCCCAGACACCTCGCAGGAGGTGTGGTAAGATGGGGTAAGCTGGAATCTACAACGATAAAGTAAAAGGTAAGGGTGGGAGTCCTTCAGCTTTCAGCTCAACAAGCGTGTTCTGTTCATTCTCTCTGAAGCATCTGGCACTGGTCACTCTCAGGCAGCACACTGGGCTAGATGGCCCATTGGTTTGACCTAGTATGACCTGTCTTGTGTTCTTATGTAAGTCATCTAAGGAGACTGACTTCCAGGATCCCAGGACTGATCCTCTGGGAATGAAGCACAACAGTGACAGGCTGTGCAGCCTGCACTAGTCTCCTGTACCTGAAAAGCCTGCTAGCCCGAAGTGCTGGGCCAGCTATGCCAGTACCTGGTTCCTCAACTGCAGCTACAGGTCCTGCTCCATGTGACTCCAAAGCCAAAGAGCTGCAGAGATCCAACCCCTCATAATCTTTGCCATTTATTTTCCTTTTCTATTATTAGTGATGCAATAGTGAAATCTAAGGAGAAAACTAATTCACTTTGAGGCTGTGGGCTAAATATAAGCAATAATTTGGTTTCGGTATTGAAATGTTCAGCTCTCCAAATCTGGGATGCACTGCCTGGGTGAAAACCTCTGATTGGGGTTTTGGTACCACTAAATATGCACCTGCCTCCTTGGGTTGCTGTTCTAGGATTTATAAGGGTTGATTTTCTGCTGTATTCTTCTGATGGTTTGACTAAATTGATGACTTGATTCCAACGCAATATCCTAGTTAACTCGTTGATTTACTGATTTGACCTGAACTTTATCACTGCATTGTTTAACCCTTCATTAGCTAGTCGTTTAGCCTTAGCGATGTATGTTCTTGGTTGTATTTGTTCATGTTAATAAAACATGAAACTGGGATACTGAGTCATTTCTTTCAATAAGCAACAAGGGCTGGAACTGTGGAGAATGTGAACGGAGATCAGACATTGGACGTCTGAGCCTTATCAGATTCATCTAAATTAACACTGTGTTTCCCAAAGGGGAGCAATGGAGGGGCATCTATCTTAGCTCCAGCTGCGGCCGGGTGGGGGAGAGAGCTCAGACCATCACAAGGGAAAATAAGCTCCCTACCCAGGCTTTCAGGAATTTGGGGAGGGTGCAGTGTGTCTGAGTGAGAGAGATCAGTGAGGTGGGGCTGATCTGAGTAGGGGTCAGGGGTCTTGCTCTGCAGCCACTCTCATGGCCCTGCCCAATCCTTACCCCAGTCTGATTTGCCCAGGGGTTGGGCCTTGTCAGGCCAAGATGGGGTTGGAGCTCTGGTTGGAAGGGCTGTAAAGGTAGTGAACAGTTTGTAGATTTCAGCCAGCAGGGTGTTGGTAGAGTAAATGTGTGTGTGTTAAAGGGACGCTGCTGACAGAGGACAGGATGAAGGTGGTGCAGGCAACTGTAACTGCGTCTCCTGCTTTTCAGAAGTTTGAGTTTTGCGGCTGCAGAGGTTCTGCAAGGGGCTGATATTGCTCCAGCCAATCTTAACTCTGCATTAAGGAAGGGTTTTGCCCTTTAATGATTAATTCTCCTCAGTACTAACTGGGCTCTGAGGCTGACCCCAAGCTAAATGCTTAGAAAGAAAACAATGAAAATATCAACTGTCCATGACTCGTTTAAAACAAATCCTGTCCCTCCTGTCTGCACTGGCAATGATGAGAGGAAACCAAGCCAAGTGATTCATTGCCTCGGAGAAGTTTAACCACTTCCATTCTCTGTATCTTTACTGTAACGGAAAGGAACAAGAAAAGCAAATGGAGTTCACAGAGAAAAAGTGGCAGATTTCTTCTCTCTCCAAAGCTCTGAGAGCAAACCCTGTTCTCCACATGACCCTCTTCTTTATATTTAACTCCTCCCCATTGGGCTGGATTACTGCTAGTAGCACATCCTCGCTCTGCTTCCTTCAGCATCTCAGTGTGATTACGATTAGATGAGTAATGTCCGTCCTTTCCCCTTCAACCTGCAAAGGAAACTTCTGCTTCACCACACCAGCTAACAAGAAGTCATGAAAGCAGTTTCCTTGGGAATTCCAGTCCTTGTATTACCACCAAAAACACTAGACTGAGAAATGAGTGGTTCTTTAAAATCAATGTCTTCAACTAAGGCCTGGTCTACACTAGGTGGGGTGTCGATCTAAGGTGCGCAACTTCAGCTACGTGAATAGCGTAGCTGAAGTCGAAGTACCTTAGCTAGAATTACTTACCCGTCCTCACGGCGCGGGATCGACGTCCACGGCTCCCCCGTCGACTCCGCTACCGCCACTCACTCTGGTGGAGTTCCGGAGTCGACGGGAGCGTGTTCGGGGTTCAATATCGCATCTAGATGAGACGCGATATATCGAACTCCGAGAAATCGATTGCTACCCGCCAATCTGGCGGGGAGTGAAGACACCCTAAGAGGCTATATTCTGATCTCACAGGACCAGCCGCCCACCCAGGTCAATATATAACTTAGATATTTCCCCAAAATCACATTGATGCCAATCCTTCAGTATCTAAATGCTAAAGGTTTATTTATAAAAAGAAAGAAAGAAAGAAAGAAAGAAAGAAAGAAAGAAAGAAAGAAAGAAAGAAAGAAAGAAAGAAAGAAAGAAAGGTGAGAATTAAAATTGGTTAAAGGAATCAAATACAATAATTGCAAAGTTCTTGGTTCAGGCTTATAGCAGTGATAGAATAAACTGCTGGCTTGATAAGTCTTTGGGTGCTTCCAAGTCACTGGAAGTTCCTCTCCCTTGGTTAGATGCTCCCATTAGTATAAGTCAGGGGTGTCCAAACTACGGCCCGCGGGCCAACTGCGGCCCGCGGGTCAGTTTTTATTGGCCCGCAGCAAATTCTGAAAATATAATTGAATATGGCCCGCACATGGCGCTTGAGCTCAACTCTGTTGCACTTCTCAGTTTCAACACTAGATGGAGCCAGTCACAGAAAAGGTGCTTCTCCACTAAACAACATTAAGCAAAGAAAAATAGTTACCACCAGTCACCAGAAATGGCAGCACCGAAGAAACGCAAGATAGCAAGTGAGTGTAGAACAGGGGTGGGCAAACTATGGCCTGCAGGCCACATCCGACCCGCGGGACCGTCCTGCTGAGCCCCCGAGCTTCTAGCCCGAGACGCTCGCCCAAGGCCCCTCCCACACTGTTCCCCCTCGCCCACAGCCTCTAGATTTTCAAACCTCTCCTCCCTCCCAATGACCCACCCAGCCCACTTCCCGGGTGCCCTTCCTCCACACTCCCCTCCCCTTCTTCCCATTACTCTCAGCCGGCACCACTTCCCGGCACCTTGGGAGCTTCTTGTATTTTCTCCTCATCTCTCACTACCTCCTACCTCCCTGCTGCTTCTTAGCTCTAACCCTGCACACACCCTCCCCATGTCCTGGCACCCCAGAATTATCTACTCCCCCCTCTTCTCCGCCCCTCCCATGGCTCTCTTATCCCTTCACCCATGGGATCCTGAATGGCAACATTACACGCTCTCCTAAAAGAGCTCATCTCACTGTCACACAAACCATGCATGAGTCATACACATATTTACTCAATTTAGAATTCTACAGGAGGCATATTTTCCTCTTAAAATGAGGAAAAGGCATGAAAGCTACAGTGATTAATATAGCCAATAAGGATATATTAAATCCAATTTTAAAATGACTGACGGCACCAAAAAGGCACATGTCCAAAAATGATACTAGCGTGTGGGAGATAAGGCAAAAAAAGGGGGGCAAGAAAACCTGCAAAACTTGTATGATGAATAAAGGTATACAGTTATTACTACTCAGGTTCTTTAGAGACCCCACAGCTTCTAATAACCCAGGCGACAGGACTCCTTACCCAGCAAGACCACCGTCTCATAGTTCTCCTGCATGACATCCCTGTAGAGGGCTCTCTGAGTGGGGTCCAGCAGAACCCTCTCTTCCCTGGTGAAATACACAGCCACCTCCTCGAAGGTCACCGGCCCCTGAAAGAGCAAGAGTCCAACACTCAGTACCTGCTGCCCCACTCACAACCCCACTATTCACGGAACAGCAGCACCAGGTAAATGGGAGCTCCAGGAGGCACATGTTAATAGAGTCCCACCCCACCTTGCTTAGAGCAGCCAGGAGGCATCAGAGGGTGGAAAGAGAGAACCTTTGTGTCTCCCAGCTGACAGACAGAGGCAGAGTCATCACATTTATCACATAGCTACTAGCCAGGGTTTGATATAGGAGATGGGGCTGTCTCTGGACCCTGCTGGTGGCTCCCTGATAGGAATCTCCAAATAAAATATATGGAAAGGGAAGTCAACAGTAAAGAATATAAGTTAGAAAGTCAGAATTGTAGAAAATTGGTAAGGAAGCTATCAGAAATCAATGACCACTTAATGAAAATAAGAAGGAAGTTTAAAAAAAGTATATTAAGTACAAAATTAATCCCTAACAATGGTAGTGGTAAATTACTAGATGGAAATGGCAGTATTATCAAAAATAATACAGAAGAGGTAAAAGTGTTCAATAAATATTTCACTCCTGGAGTTGGAGAAAAACAGATGATTTAATCATATAAGACGTTGACAACGACAGTCTTTCCATCCCAACAATAACTCACGAGGATGTTAAGAGCAGCTATTACAGTTAGACATATTTAAATAAGCAGGTCCAGATAACTTGTATTAAGAGTTTTGAAAGACCTGGTGGAGGACTGTTAATGTTGATTTTAATTAGGACTTGGACCAATGGGGAAATTCCAGAAGAATGGAATAAAGCTAATGCTGTGCCAATATTTAAAAAGTGTAAAAGAGATGACCCAGCTAATTACAAGAGTGTTAGTCCGATACTGGGCAAGATAATAGAGCAGCGAATATGGATTTAATTAATAAAGAGGTAAAGGAGGGTAATATAATTAGTACCAATTAACAAAGGTTCAGAGACAACAGATCCAATCAAATTCCAAGGGAGGCTGTGGAATTTCCATCTGTGTTGAGGCAGGACCAAGTATCCCTAGACATTCGCAGACTGGCGTATCTCTAACCTGGTCATAAAACCTCCAATGAAGGAAATTCCACAGCCTCCCTTGGAAGCCAATACAAGGCAAACACAGACCAAAACAACGCTGTACACACACACGCTGGGCTTGCGGTTAAGGGGGGAGGCAAGAATTGAAACAATCTGGGTTCAATTCCCAGTTTGGCCGCAAATTCTCCACGCAAACTTGTTAGACACCGGTGGCTGGCCCGTACCACTGACTTGGGCCCACACGGCTCAGGCTGTGGGGTTGTTTAATTGTCATGTAGAAGTTCCGGCTTGGGCTGCAGCCCAAGGTCTGGCACACTCCTACCTCCCAGGGTCCTAAGGTGAAAAGATACAAATTCATATTACAATTAAGGCACAAATATTCAACAGCGAGGATGATTCACCACAGGAACAAGCTACCAAGGAAAGTGGTGGATTCTCCGTCTCGTGACGTCATTTCATGAAGACTAGATGCCTTTCTGGAATGTGTTTACCCCAAAAGTAGCTAGTGTGTCATACAGGAGGCCTGTGATATGCAGGGGTCAGATTAGATGCTCTAATGGTCTCTTCTGGCAATAAAGTCGACTAATTTCTTTAGAACTGAATGTAGCATTGGGAGCAGCAGCGTCTGATGTTTTTCTGTCTAGCCGGCTTGCTTCCTAGAACGAATGCTCCTTGAGTGGGGTGATCCACAGGGAGTAGCTCAAACCTCCAAAGTGCCTGGCCAGGGGCAGGACATTAGCCCAGCAAGGGAGGGGTGTGGCAGTGACATCACAAAGGCCTTTTGCAGGACCTCAGACTATTGGTCAAAGGTGGTGGGGAGGTGGTGACCTCACAGAGAGATGCTGACATCAGCCAGGCAGGACAGGGGCGAGGGGCCAGGGAAACCTCAGAGACCCTGTGGCTTTGCTTCAGCAAGTCTCCTTCTCCAGGTCTCTCTTTGAGGACTGGGGGAATATTGGGGTTCACGTACCTGAGCGCCAGGAGGAACCTCTTTCGAGTTTTCTCCTTCCCTTTTAGTGATTTTACTTGAAAACAGCCGACCCTGTTTAGAAGGTAAGAGCCTCCTCGAGGTTTGAAACTGTTCAGTCTGATCCATCTGGTGACAGTTGAATTCATGGGAAACATGATCTTAAGGAGGCAGAATTTTATTCCAAACCTGGCATCTTGTCCCTTAGAATCACTGAGGACATTAGGGTTTGTCCTTTTTGTTTCACCTTTTCCTCCATCCATCCCTCCTTTCTCTTCCTCTCTTGCTTCTTTTCTCCTTTCTCCTGTTCCCCTCCTAACACCAGGAGAGGGTGTGTGTGTGTGTGTGTGTGTGTGTGTGTGTGTTGCGGGGGAGTGCTCGGCAGCTCTCACTGTGGGAGGTCCACCCCAAACTGTGGAGCTGCAGTAGTGCTGGGGCAGTGATCCCCGCCAGTGACCTGGGCCATCCTTTGAGCTCTCTGGTGAGACCCCTCAGCCTCCCCTCCTCAGTCTCTATCCTGATTGTCTGAGCAGGGCGTTAATGACAGGGAGCAGACTCAAGGCCTTTTTGTTCTCTTTTAAGACCAAGTAAATAAGTCATAACCACTTATATGTTTGATGGATTTTGCTGCTTCTCTGCATTAATTGTCTCTGAGCAGTTCATGATTCTCTCTAACATTGCAGTTCTCCTAAAACACTGGCTGAATAATTACTGTGCATACTTGTTGGTCTGGAGCTCATCTGAGAGCACTTTGTTGAGGTCATTCAATGTATGAAATTCAAGATCTGATGGTTAATATGAAAATCAGGGCTCTGGGGTCCTATTCCCAATTCAGCCATTGACTGGCTGTGTGACCTAAGACAAGTCAATTTTCCTTTCTCAGCCTGAGCGTCTCCCTCTTTCAAGTAGGGATAATTATGATCCGCTCCTACCTACCTCAACCCACTCACTCTTCCCCAGCACACACACACACTGTCTCTCCCCACACACAAACAGTCTCCACACTGCAGCTGAAAAGCAGCTGGCAATCTAGTAGGATGACCCTGGAACAATGGGATAGAGAAACCTGCATCACTGAAAGTGCAGCCACAAAGACACCACACACCAGCTTCCCCTAGCTGGCAAGAATCAAACCTCCAGAGAAAGATCCCTATGGTATTGTAGGCCAGCTTCCTAAAGCCTCAGCCTCAACCACTTAACACTGGGGCCTGTCTACACTCTGGTTCTGTTCTCACTGAAGGATCATTTCCAATTGTTCGCTCAGACCAGCTTGCCCAGCACCCTCACTGCTGTGCAGCTCTGGATGTGTGGCCATGGCTGAACAGCAAGAATTCCTGCCCATTTCCCTTCTGGCTGGAGCATGGTTAGAGTGTGTTTGTGGTTAATGATGTTGCTGTAGATTGTTGGCTTCCTGCTTTGGCAATTCAGACAGTCCCTTTTCCCAACATATCTCCAGCACATCAGTCCCTGGCTGGGTCTCCTGGGCAGTGGAAAACATCCCTTGTTTGGTGCTGCCAAGGGGATCGTGCATAGCTGAGATGTCTCTCGGCTTGGATCAAAGGGGAATGTTGGATGGAATTTATCACACAACCCTCCCTGCTCCCCAGAGCCCCATGGGGAGAATGTAGAGTCATTCCTCCCTGCACTCCCAGGAGAGTTGCTAGGACTCCTTCCTGCCAGCTACTCACCCCTGGCTTCATCCTTAGCTCCTAGGATCTTTCTGCTCCAAAGGCTCCATAGTCCTGGGGTGGGGAGGGTGTCACTGCACAGTCTGAAACACAAGGGAGGTTTCTGGAATTGAAGGAAGGAGCAGAAAATGGAGAGGAAAGAAACAGAGAGAAAACGCCTCATTTCTCTCCTCTCCCCCCCCCCATCAAGAAATGTTACCAAGGACCAGCGTTAGAGGAAATGGTGCCCTGGGCAAGACTTGTACTTTGGCAAAGTTCATAGAATCATAGAATCATAGAATTCAAGATCAGAAGGGACCATTATGATCATCTAGTCTGACCTCCTGCAAGATGCAGGCCACAGAAGCCGATCCACCCACTCCTTAAGCAAGCGACCCCTGCCCCATGCTTGGAGGAAGGTGAAAAACCTCCAGGCCACTGCCAATCTACCCTGGAGGAAAATTCCTTCCCAACCCCAAATATGGCGGTCAGCTCAACCCCGAGCATGCGGCCAAGACTCTCCAGCCATACCCTCTGGAAAAAGGCTAACAATATCCTATCATTGACCCATTGTACTAATTACCAGCGTGTCACTTAATTGACCTATTGACTAAGCCCGTTATCCTATCATACCATCTCCTCCATAAACTTATCTAGCTTAATCTTAAAGTCATGGAGGTCCTTCGCCCCACTGTTTCCTTCGGCAGGCTGTTCCAGAATTGCACTCCTCTCATGGTTAGAAACCTTCATCTAATTTCAAGCCTAAATTTCCTGACTGACAATTTATATCCGTTTGTCCTCGTGTCCACATTAGCACTGAGTTGAATTAATTCCTCTCCTTCCCTGGTATTTATCCCTCTGATATATTTAAAGAGTGCAATCATATCTCCTCTTATCCTTCTTTTGGTTAAGGAAAATCAACCGAGCTCCTCAAGTCTCCTTTTGTACGACAGGCTTTCCATTCCTCGGATCATTCTAGTGGCCCTTCTTTGTACCCGTTCCAGTTTGAATTCATCCTTCTTAAACATGGGAGACCAAAACTGCACACAATACTCCAAATGAGGTCTCACCAACGCCTTATATAATGGGACTAGCACCTCCTTATCTCTACTAGAAATACCTCGCCTAATGCATCCCAAGACCGCATTAGCTTTTTTAACGGCCACATCACATTGCCTACTCATAGTCATTCTACGATCAACCAGGACTCCTAGGTCCTTCTCCTCCTCCGTTACTTCCAACTGGTGCGTCCCCAGCTTATAACTAAAGTTCTTGTTAGTCATCCCTAAATGCATAACCTTACACTTCTCACTATTGAATTTCATCCTGTTACTAATACTCCAGTTTACAAGGTCATCCAAATCTCCCTGGAGGATATCCCGATCCTTTTCCGAATTGGCAATACCTCCCAACTTTGTGTCATCCAAACTTTATCAGCCCACTCCTACTTTGGTTCCGAGGTCAGCAATAAATAGATTGAATAAAATCGGACCCAAAACCGAACCTTGAGGAACTCCACTGGTAACCCCCCTCCAACCCGACAGTTCACCCTTCAATACGACCCTCTGCAGTCTCCCCTTTAACCAGCTCCTTATCCACCTCTGGATTCTCATTTCGATACCCATCTTTTCCAATTTAACCAGTAATTCCCCATGCGGTACCGTATCAAACGCCTTACTGAAATCAAGATATATTAGATAGAACCGCATTTCCCTTGTCTAAAAAATATGTTACTTTCTCAAAGAAGGAGATCAGGTTGGTTTGGCACGATCTACCTTTTGTAAAACCATGCTGTAATTTGTTCTTGGTTCAGGCTTGTAGCAGTGATGGAATAAACTACAGGTTCAAATCAAGTCTCTGGAGTACATCCACAACTGGGATGGGCCATTCAGTCCTTTGTACAGAGCTTCAGTTTGTAGCCAAGTCCCTCCAGAGGTAGGAAGCAGGACTGAAGACAAGATGGAGATGAGGCGTCAGTCTTTTATAGTCTCTTGCCATGTGGTCTTTGCTTTCTTTGTCCCAAGGACATTCTATCCAGCACGTGACATCGAAAAACCTTAGATTTCTGTCCATAGGCAGGTCCCTGCCCACCTTGCTGAGCCACAAGGCATATCTGCCTTCTCTCAATGGGTCAATTGTATAGCTGATGGTCCTTAATGGGCCATCAAGCAGGCTAGGCAGAGCTGACACCAATTTGTCTGGCTGGTGTGTTCCCCAGAAGCATAGCACAAGTTTGAAATACAGGCAGCATAGAGCCAATATTCATAATGTCAACTACAAAAATGATACATATCTAGAGATAGCATAATTATAATCAGCCAATCATAACCTCTCCATAGACCCTTTATGTGACCACTTTTATACAATATTGGCTGCAAATATAGAACAGTGGTGGCAACGGTGATCTATACAGTTACAGATTATGTCAAGAACGTCGCAGGAGGTGACATGGTATCAGTCAGACTGATACTGGAATACTGCCTCCAGTTTTGGTGTCCTCATTTGAAAAGATGGTGTGAAATTGGAGTTGAGGCAGCAAAGAGCCACCAAATGTTCTGAGGGCTGGAGAAAAATGCCTTCTAGTGAGGTATTGAAAGAGCTCAACCTGTTTAGCTTCTCAAAAGAAGATTGAAAGGTGACTTCATTGAAACGTTGAAGTGCCTTACTGGAGAGAAAAGATTGGCTATTAAAGGGCTCTTTAATGTAGCAGAGAAAGACATAAAAAAACCGAATGGCTGGAAGGTGAAAAGAGACAAATTCATATTACAATTAATGCACAAATATTCAACAGCGAGGATGATTCTCCACAGGAACAAGCTACCAAGGAAAGTGGTGGATTCTCCGTCTCGTGACGTCATTTCATGAAGACTAGAGGCCTTTCTGGAATGTATTTACCCCAAAAGTAGCTAGTGTGTCATACAGGAGGCCTGTGATATGCAGGTGTCAGATTAGATGCTCTAATGGTCTCTTCTGGCAATAAAGTCGACTAATTTCTTTAGAACTGAGTGTAGCATTGGGAGCAGCAGCATCTGATGTTTTCCTGTCTAGCCGGCTTGCTTCCTAGAACGAATGCTCCTTGAGTGGGGTGATCCACAGGGAGTAGCTCAAACCTCCAAAGTGCCTGGCCAGGGGCAGGACATTAGCCCAGCAAGGGAGGGGTGTGGCAGTGACATCACAAAGGCCTTTTGCAGGACCTCAGACTATTGGCCAAAGGTGGTGGGGAGGTGGTGACCTCACAGAGGGATGCTGACATCAGCCAGGCAGGACAGGGGCGAGGGGCCAGGGAAACCTCAGAGACCCTGTGGCTTTGCTTCAGCAAGTCTCCTTCTCCAGGTCTCTCTTTGAGGACTGGGGGAATATTGGGGTTCACGTACCTGAGCGCCAGGAGGAACCTCTTTCGAGTTTTCTCCTTCCCTTTTAGTGATTTTACTTGAAAACAGCCGACCCTGTTTAGAAGGTAAGAGCCTCCTCGAGGTTTGAAACTGTTCAGTCTGATCCATCTGGTGACAGTTGAATTCATGGAAAAATTGATCTTAAGGAGGCAGAATTTTATTCCAAAGCTGGGATCTTGTCCCTTAGAATCTCTGGGGACATTAGGGTTTGTCCTTTTTGTTTCACCTTTTCCTCCATCCATCCCTCCTTTCTCTTCCTCTCTTGCTTCTTTTCTCCTTTCTCCTGTTCCCCTCCTAACACCAGGAGAGGGTGTGTGTGTGTGTGTGTGTGTGTGTGTGTGTGTGTGTGTGTGTGTGTGTGTGTGTGTGTGTTGCGGGGGAGTGCTCGGCAGCTCTCACTGTGGGAGGTCCACCCCAAACTGTGGAGCTGCAGTAGTGCTGGGGCAGTGATCCCCGCCAGTGACCTGGGCCATCCTTTGAGCTCTCTGGTGAGACCCCTCAGCCTCCCCTCCTCAGTCTCTATCCTGATTGTCTGAGCAGGGGGTTAATGACAGGGAGGAGACTCAAGGCCTTTTTGTTCTCTTTTTTAAGACCAAGTAAATAAGTCATAACCACTTATATGTTTGATGGATTTTGCTGCTTCTCTGCATTAATGAGGCAAGTATGAAGCCTCATTCAAAGACCAGGGGTCACTATATTACTGCACAGTCAATCAATGCAGTCAATCAATGCGGTTGTAGATAAATCTCTGCATTATGCATTTTTGTATAACTTGTATATGACTTTGTATTGAATCTTGGTAATATGTTATAGCGGGCCCCTAAGGTAGTGTAATTAAGGTAAAAGAAAAGTGTCTTTTTGCTAGAAGTAGAATAAGATCTCCCCCCCCCCACTTGGTAATCAACTGCCCTGTTGCATGAATGAGGTGTGACTGAGCAAGGCGTGGAGGGCAGTACCTCCAGACAGCTGCAATCCTTGGAGAGGGGCTGGCAGCCCAACCAAGGACAATCAAGCTTGGCAAGTGGGCTGACTAGAGAAGAGCAGACATACTGATGGCCTCGGGGATAAGAAGCAAACACCTTCCTGTGGGAACAACCCCCAGCCCAGAGAAAAGCAGCTAGAAGGACCAGCAGACACAGTCACAGATTTTGAATCTGGGAGATTTGCCCCTCTCCATCCACCGACTCGCTGATTGCCTCCTCACCCCCCCACCCCAAGTATAAAGCCTCATTCAAAGACCCAAGGAGTCACTATATTACTGCACAGAGCCCTCCCCCCTGACGAACTCTGCCCCTCACCTGCCTCAGGCTCTGCAAGGGAGTTTGGGTCAGGCGAGGAGGTCTGGGGTGCAGGCCCTGGGTTGGGGCAGGGGTTTGGGGTGTGGGATGGTTGAGAGGTTGGGCTCTGGAATGGAGTTTGGGTGCTGGGTGCAGGCTCCAGGCTGGGGCACAGGGTGGGGGTGCAGGATGGGTGGAGGCAGGGGCGACTCTAGGCACCAGCAAAGCAAGCAGGTGCTTGGAGCAGCCCATTTGCAGGGGCGGCAGCCAGCAGGGATCCAGCCTGGGAGCTGAGAACCAACAGGGGCACTGGGAGCTGTAGTTCCTTGGTTAGCTCCTGCCTATAGAGCCAGCTCTGGAGCAGGAAAAAACTACATTTCTCAGCATTCCCTTGGCCGCTATCAACAGGAAAGGGAGGGGGAGGGAGTACGGTAGCTGAAACCTCAAGCCGCAGCTTGCTGTGAATGGAGAGCTCACTGCTAGAGCGGGGTGGCACTGTGAACACTGGACCTGGGCAGCTTTAGATACAGTACCAGGCACATAGAGGATTTCCACTTCTGAGCCATCGAAGCAGAAATTGACTTTTCCTTTCCAGATTTAGCTAATATTCAGAAAGGGAATCTAGCACCTGCCTTCCAGATTTGAACACCCTCAAAATTCAGGAGTGCTGAAGCTCAATTTGGGCAGCTGTTACTTCATTTCTCCCAAATCAAATATACTGATTCACTGTAGTTTGCTGTAGAAAAGTAGGATAAACTTGAGCAAGAAATGCTTCCCAGTGGTTTTTAGGACTGGAATTGCTATTTTCAACAGCCATTGCCTTTGTTTGTTTGTTTTATAGTTTTATTTGTTTAAAAGGAAGACAGTGATATTGCATTGGCAAATTGCCCATAGAAACAAAGAATGGAACATAAGAATAATAAAGGCACCTCAACGTTTCCTCATTTCTGTAGGACAGTCTTATAATCTGCATCCAGATATCCTTTAATCACACAAGCTGGAAATTGTTCCATGTTACTGCAGTTCTGTAACCATATGGGAACCAATCCTGTCTGTGTTCTGTGCACATCCAAAATTCCTGCTGAATGACCCACTCTGGGAGCAAGTTACCAGTGACCCAGGGCTGGGGTGGAAGGAGGTGCAAGTGGGAGGGGAGCCCAGAGCTGGGGCAGCAGGCAGCAGGGGTGGGGGTGGCGGGGCAGAGCCCAGGGCTGGGGCAGCAGGGAGATTCAGGGAGGAGCCCAGGGCTGGGGTGGGGGCAGCCAATTTTTTTTTTTTGTTGTTGCTTGGGACAGCAAAAAACCTAGAGTTGGCCCTATCTCCACCCACCGTGAGGTAGGTAGGAGTGGATCATAATTATCCCTACTTGAAAGAGGGAGAAGATAAGGCTGAGAAAGGATAATTGACTTGTCTTAGGTCGCATAATCAGTGGCAGAGTTGGGAATAAGACCCAAGAGCCCTGATTTTCAAACTAAGCATCGGATCTTAAATTTCCTACATTGAATGATCTGAGTAAAGTGCTCTCAGATGAGCTCCAGACCAGCAACAGTGCACAGTAAGTATTCAGCCAGTATTTTAGGAGAACTGGAATGTTAGAGAGAATCATGAACTGCTCAGAGACAATTAGTGCAGAGAAGCAGCAAAATTCATCAAACATACAACTGCTTATGACTTATTTACTTGGTCTTAAAAAAGAACAACAAGACCTGAGTCTCTTCTCTGGCAATAACCCCCTGCTCAGCCAATCAGGGTAGAAACTGAGGATGGGAGGCTGAGAGTTCTCACCAGAGAGCCCAAAGGATGGCCCAGGTCACTGGTGGGGATCAGTGCCCACACACACACACACACACATACACACACACACACCCCCTCTCCTGGTTTTGGGAGGGAATAGAAGAAAGGATAAAAGAAGCAAGAGACGAAGAGAAAGGAGGAGGGAGGGATGGATGAAAAGGTGAAACAAAGGACAAACCCCAATGTCCCCAGTGAATCTAAGGGACAAAATCCCAGGTACACAATAAAATTCTGCCTCCTTAAGCTTGTTTTTCCATGCCTAGAATTCAACTCTCACCAGATGACTGAGACTGAACAGGTTTCAAAACTCGATTGGGCTTCTGGCTGTGATTTGTCAGTCCTCAAAGGCCAGCCAGGTGACTGTAAATAACTTACAATCATTAGGAAAAATTAGTATCAAGATTCCAACTCTAGCAGTCAGACAACATTGGTTCAATTTACAGGAGATTACTTTTTATATTCCTTGGTTCCCCCCAAATTAGGAAGGGCCTGTGACCACAGGTCCTGCAGGGTACAAAGGGCAGGTCTACATCCCTTTTCTCTTTGTGCATAGTCCTGCCTGCTACCTTTTCAGTTTCAGTTCTGCTACCACAGTACTGATCAGCACATTCTTCAGTAGCATAGGGAAGGGCAGGCACCATCACACAAGGACTATTACACAGAGACCTGCCAAATGCACACAGCAAACAAATGAAAACAAGAGATGAAAATGTTATTTTTTCATTAATCCCTTTCAGTGACAGCAACCTCCGTGGCTAATTGTAACAATAGTAGATGCAGCATTTTCTGATTGAAATGATTTTCAAGTTGCAGGTGCCCCTTTATGAACAGTAATTGCCTACATCTGTGACACAAGTACTTTTCAATTCCATTAAACCTGGGGTTTTGCTCAATTACACACGATATCTTGGAATTTTTCTGGCATATTCATCATCACATACATCACCTACAAGACTCCTGCCATAACAAGGGTTCTTTATAGGGGTTTGAAATTATTAAAGTGACCCAGCACTTTTCAATTGTAACAGCTCAGGACAAAGTAGATCTCCCTGATCCCACTTATGGAGCTATTTAAATGTACCCTAGTGATGAGGTGGCCTCACTTACTGATATATCTTGACACGTTTTCAAAAAGTGGCCTCTATTTAAATCCATGCAAATATCTGTATGCACACTTTCTGAGCACTGCAAGTCTGAATCTATCACCTGTGCATGCATCTGCTGTTACCTGAAACATGCACATGCTGCTATTTGCATGAAAACTTCTACACGCCTGAATAGAGGAGGATCCTTTGAAAATGTGGCCTTTTAATTATATTTCATACTCCACAAGAGTAGCCTAAAAACAACAACGGGATATAATAAGGCCCTGGCATCAAATGAATAAGGAACAATATAAAAATCAGCAGCACTTTATAAAGAGGACAGGAACAAAATATACAGTAACCATAAAACCAACAGATAAAACAAAATCCAGATTTCCCCAGGTGCAATCTAACAGGACAGTTTTGCCTTCATAACTCTAGCAATACTCATCTATTTCAGCATGTAATGATCCTGTTTAAAGTATTCAGGAAACAATAAACTCTGGCCCCGGTGCTTGTACATGTTCACTTTGTTGAGTGTGGCTCACATATCTGGACCTCCCAGCTGTTAATAGCTTCACCAACCACCCCTCTGTCTTTGCTTCTGTGTATGTCACTTCATTCTGGCTCTGCAAGGTGTCTGAAGTCCCAAATGCCACTTGTCCTTCTGTAAACCTATCCCAGCGGTATCCCTCCCCCAACTGCCTCCTTTGTGGTTCAATTCTACACCATTGAAATCAATGGAATTTTTTCCATTGACTTCAATTAGAGCAAGATCGGGCCCTTCAGCAATTTCCACCCAGTACTTTCTATTATGATTTGTACCAATCAGGGTTTGGGGCCTCATTTGTTCTAGGCACTGTCTAACAAAAGAATGGTCCCGTGCCCCAAATATTCTGCGGCATCATCCAAAAGATGCCAGAAATGCAGTCCAGTGAATTACCTTGATAACCTCTGGTGTAATCTTTCTTAATATCTGTGGTTTCTAATTCTATCAATTACTAGACAATTAAATTAAGGGGGTTAAGTTACACAGTGGTTTCTGAGAGAACTGTTTTGAAAATCCAGTTAAAAATGTATTTTAAAGGTAAATAAATGCCTAATCTTTGCCTGAAACACAAGCAATATGAATTTTCTTTAAAATGTGTGCTACCATCTCCAAGCCTCATCCTCTCTCCAGTGAAATCCCTCTTCAAATGCCTGCACTTTTTCATTTCCACCCATGCCCTTTCCCTTTTTGCCTTTACAGAGCTATTAAATTTGTTAGTCTCTAAGGTGCCACAAGTACTCCTCATTCTTTATGCTTAATGATGTACTTCTAATAAAGAATTTAATTCTAATTTTTGCCTAGAGTGACTCTGACTTTCAAATTATATTTAAATATAGGAACTTATGGACTGGTTTAGGAATAAAAATAAATTAACATGTACAGAAATATGAAATAGAAAAACAAATAGGACAATTTCACTGCTCTACATGGGAAAAACCCACACAGAGCTTATTTCATCTTGTGAATTTTTCTGCAGACTAAGCTAAGGGGGGGAAAAGAAAGAGTTTCTCTAATTGTTTTAAATCATGGATGAAAAGAACCTAACATGATCACCCTTGATTAACATGCTTATTATATAATATATAAACAGGGAAACCAGGGAGACAACCCTGGGCCACGAAAATAAATAAGGAAGCTTTCACAAGAATCAAAACAAAGCATCATTCAGAATCTGTAAACAACTGAGCCCGCTGATCCTAAAACTCATATTATAGGTAGACATGTACCTCTTTCTCTCTATTTGAAATATTTAGATAACATCCTTAATGTTTTATTATTCTTCATGTCTCCACATTAATCCTTTTTATATTGATAGTTCCCAATGTATCCTCTGCCAAGAAATGGACTTTGTGCAGAGAAAAATCCATTGTCTAGTGCCAAAGATATTGATAATTAACATTTATGTCATGAAACTTGTAATACCAGTTTGCTAAAATAAAGCTAAGCTTTTCATTATTATTTTAGAGTTTAATTTAGTCATCCAAGGTTACTCAGCTTCATGTTTATAAATTATACAGGGCAGGGACTTAACTCCTCTTGATCGACCTGTTTTGGAATTATGACTGTACAAGTAAGGAGGTTCATAACCTTGTTTGAATATCTGATCCGGCCTTGAAAGAAGGTGATTTATGGGATCGACAAACCCTCATCATTTCAAGAATCGGCATCTGAGAACAAGATTTTCCTCTATAACACAAAGAGCGGAGCAAATCAGTTAAGTCTCTACTAGAAGCTACAACTTTGTTTATGTAAGAGTCATACAAGGTTACAAGGTCTGAGAATAGTCTGCCAGTAAGAGTATGGATTTTAGAACAAATAAATAGCTACATACTGCATAAAAATTGGAAGTTTTGAAACTACTTGTCTGATAATTCAGCACTAGCCATGCTACAGCATGTTCTAATTTACCATTTGGTATATGCTTTTGAAAATACTGAAAGTACATGCCAGTGGTCAACTAAATCATAGAAAATTCAAGCCCTATTTTACATGATGGGTGAGACATTGAAAACTGCATGACTTAGAAATGCCAGTCCCATTAAAAGTTAATGAGACTTATGTTCCTAAATCACTTACTCTCTTTTGAAAATCTCACCCATTTTCGTTTCCAGGGCTACTGCTGCCAATCACCAATATTTTTAAGATAGTACATTTTTTGTAATTATCTGGCATAATAAAAGCACCAAAATTGTTTCCTGAGAAAAACAAATCCAGAAACCCTAAAATACTGCAGCACTTCTGTTTCACTTTCTGTACCAATGATGAGAGGATTCTGTGAAGACAGACTTTTTTTTTACAGGATCTGAAAAATTTCTATAGTAATCAAACATATATGCCCATATTAAGCACCATAGACTGCCAAATTCCAGAGAAACAGAAAACACTCCATACTTGTGCATGGAATCACTTTTATGTGTTATTTCAAATGCCCTTCCTGAAGTTCTTATGGTGATCTGCGGAGGAGGGGAAGAATTCTGAAGATAAAAGTAAATTCCAATGCCATTTCTATGATTGTGGAACCATGGGAAGCCAGGGCACTGAATTTATCACAGTATTTACATTACTGTTACAAATCCAAATGTTTCACCTATTTTCTAGGAATACTTCACCTTGGTTAAAAAGAACCAAGCAAAATCACGGTGCAACGGTAATACAATTAGGGCATTACCGATGCACCCAAACTTGTAGATTGTGCAAGGAATATCAGGTTGCAACCTGTATAAGTGCAGGTAACTGTGCAAAAAGGGGCTAAAACTGTTTTTCTTTAATAATTGTATTCTCTGCCATGCATTGTCAGGGATTGAAGAAAGCACATGCCCAGCTTTCATTATCTGAAGATAACCTTCCAAATGTAAACCAGTGCAGACCTGTCTTCCTGAGTCTGCAAACTGGCAGTTCAGAGCTTCTATTCCGCCTCACAATGCTGCCAAGCACTAGCAGCTTTGGTCAGTTTCACTGCTGTTATTCAGAACCCCAGGGGTGACGGTAAAACTGAGAAAAATGGTGCCTCTTTCAGGAAAAGTAAGTTCAAGCAGAATCAGGCACTGGAGCTATTCATAGAGAAGCTCAATGCCCTCTTCACTCCTCCAATCGATTAGGAGGAGGGAGGATTTCTCCCTTTGGGTCTTGAAAAAACAAGAGTGAAAACAGGGTGCTGGGCTATGGGGGAGATCTGTGTGTGTCAGGGCACTGCGGGTCTGTGTGGGGCATTGTGCAGTTATGGTGTGGGGCTGTAGGGAAGAGCACTGGGAGGGAGGAAGGAAGGGAGGGAAATCTGTGTGTATTGGGAAACTAGAGAGTGGAGGTTTCTGTGTGGGGTGCTGGGCAGCTGTGGTGGGGCTGTGGGCAGGGGTGTGCTGGGCGAGGTGTGTGTGCACAGCACTGTGCATTTGTGGTGGAAGAGTTGTAGGGGGGTGCTGGGCAGGGGAGCTCTGTGGCACAGCATGGGCGCACCCCAATAGGAAAGGGCACGCTGGTAGCACAGGGCCAGGCGGACCAGTGTGCCTCTGGCTCCCAACGGGGCTGCGCACCTGTGTCTGTCTGTCTCCCCCCCAGCTCCACCAACGTGGCCTGATAGTTCACGCTTGCGATCTGGGCACCCTCCCCTCCTCGATCCTTCACTCCCTTCCCTGCGTCCCCCCAGCCCTGTCCTCTGTCCCGTCCCCTGTCTCCATCCGTCCCTGCCCCCTTCGTCCCCTCCGCCCCATCCCTGCATCCCCCCAGCCCTGTCCTCTGTCCCGTCCCGTCTCCATCCGTCCCTGCCCCCTTCGTCCCCTCCGTCCCGTCCCTGCATCCCCCCAGCCCTGTCCTCCATCCCGTCCCGTCTCCATCCGTCCCTGCCCCCTGCCTCCCCTCCGTCGCGGCCCGGCATCCCCCAGCGCTGTCCTCTGTCCCGTCCCGTCTCCATCCGTCCCTGCCCCCTTCATCCCCTCCGTCCCGTCCCTGCATCCCCCCAGCCCTGTCCTCTGTCCCGTCCCCTGTCTCCATCCGTCCCTGCCCCCTTCGTCCCCTCCGTCCCATCCCTGCATCCCCCCAGCCCTGTCCTCCGTCCCGTCCCGTCTCCATCCGTCCCTGTCCCCTTCGTCCCCTCCGTCCCGTACCTGCATCCCCCCAGCCCTGTCCTCCGTCCCGTTCCGTCTCCATCCGTCCCTGCCCCCTCCGTCCCGTCCCTGCATCCCCCCAGCCTTGTCCTCCGTCCCGTCCCGTCTCCATCCATCCCTGCCCCCTTCCTCCCCTCCGTCCCGTCCCTGCATCCCCCCAGCCCTGTCCTCTGTCCCGTCCCGTCTCCATCCGTCCCTGCACCCCCCAGCCCTGTCCTCTGTCCCGTCCCGTCTCCATCCGTCCCTGCCCCCTTCGTCCCCTCCATCCCGTCCCTGCATCCCCCCAGCCCTGTCCTCTGTCCCGTCCCCTGTCTCCGTCCGTCCCCTCCAGTTCATTTGCAGCCCAGCTCAGCCCCGGTCACTCTCGCCAGGTCCAGCACCGGGCACCGCGGAGCACCGGACAGGCTGTGCAGGGTGGGGAGGGATACTCGCATTGCTGACACCTGCCTGCCTCAGGGCTTTCTCCCTGCCCGCCGCGAGGATCGCCAGGGAGGGCAGCAGCGTGCCGCTGAGAGCCGTGTCCAATTGGCCGGGTGGCTGCCTGCAGACAGCACGGGGGAGAGAACCAGACAGCCCTGTAACGCCGCCGCTGCTCGGGACCCGGATCCACGCTGCTGTGCCACCGAGACCCATCAAGTGCCACGGGAGCGGGGGACACCCCCCCCACCCCATGGAAGTGTCAGGGGCTGCTCGGGCTGGGAGCCCGGCGGAGAGTCCAGCTGGGGAGAGGCTCAAAGGGGGGGGGGGGTAAAAACGTTGCACCAAAAATATGAAAAAGTTGCAAGACAAAAACCCTTTAATTACAGCTCGGACGGGCCCCTCCGGAGCAGGGGGGCGGGGCCAGCCGCGGTCCCGCCGCCGGGCAGCAGCAGCAGCAGCAGCAGGAGGGGGCGGCGCGAGACGGCTCCCGGGATTCCTGCTCGCGCCGCTGCCGGGGGGAGCCGCTGCTGCTGCGAGCTGGTGCGCGGGGGGTGGAGGGGGGGGTGTCCTCGCGGGCGGGGCTCGCGCCCAGAGCGCTGACACTGTCCGTTGGGAACTGTCACGCCGCGCGACCGGGCCGCCCCACTTGTGACGTCACCGCCCTCTGCCCCCGCCCAACCAGCGTGGTCACCCGGGCTCCGCCCACTGTCGCCGCGGCAACCACCAAAACAAACGTTCTCGGCACACGTGGGGCAGGGAGGGGGGAAAAATGGGCCGTGACGCAAACAAAGCAGCTGGCTGGCAGCGCGCGGCAATGACGTCACCGAGGAGGAGTCCGCGACGCAGGGGCGGCTCCTCCCCCCGCCCCCCCGCTCGCGGGCAGCGACCCAGCGCCTCGCGCACCTGTGCTGGAGGGGAGGCGGCGGCGGATGCAGGGACGGGACGGAGGGGACGGAGGGGGCAGGGACGGATGGAGACGGGACGGGACAGAGGACAGGGCTGGGGGGATGCAGGGACGGGACGGAGGGGACGGAGGGGGCAGGGACGGATGGAGACAGGACGGGACGGAGGACAGGGCTGGGTCAGGGACGGATGGAGACAGGGGACAGCACAGAGGACAAGGATGGAGAGACGCAGGGAAGGGAGTGAAGGATGGAGGGAGCGGGAGGGTGACCAGATCGCAAGCGTGAACTATCAGGCCACGTTGGTGGAGCTGGGGGGGAGACAGACAGACACAGGTGCGCAGCCCCGTTGGGAGCCAGAGGCACACTGGTCCGCCTGGCCGTGTGCTACCAGCGTGCCCTTTCCTATGTGCCCTAAGGCATTCCTATGTTATTCCATAACATTCCTATGTGCCATAACATTCTTATGTGCTGAATAAGAGCACATAACATTCCTGTGTTCCCCTCCCAACACCAGGAGGGGAGTGTGTGTGTGCCCTTTCCTATTCTTATGTGCTGATCAGTGCTGTGGTAGCAGAACTGAAACTGAAAAGGTAGCAGGCAGGATTATGCACAAAGTGAAAAGGGATGTAGACCTGCCCTTTGTACCCTGCAGGACCTGTGGTCACAGGCCCTTCCTAATTTGGGGGGAACCAAGGAATATAAAAAGTAATCTCTTGTAAATTGAACCAATGTTGTCTGACTGCTAGAGTTGGAATCTTGATACTAATTTTTCCTAATGATTGTAAGCTGTTTGCAGTCACCTGGCTGGCCTTTGAGGACTGACAAATCACAGCCAGAAGCTCTTTGATTTTTGGGAAGGCCCCAGATCATTTTGCAGCTGGAGTGGGCAGCACCACTCAGGCTACCGTTGATACACTAGGACCATCACAAGTTCTTCTGCTGAGCATCCAGCATGACGTTTGACCACAAAAAGGGGCAGACAAATAGAAGAGGCAATATAGTATGTAGTGGGCTCAGGGATGAGAACAAAGGACTAATCCTAGCGTTGACACTGGCTCCCACTGTGGCCCTGGTCAAATCACATAGGCCAAAATTTCCATACTTGAGTGCCTATAGTTATGTACCTAAATCATTGACTTTAATAGGGTATTAGAGCAGTGGAAGCTACTCCAGCCATTGATCTTTTCCCATTTTGCATACTGAGGAGGGACAGTGCTTCCTTGTGTCCCCCCTTGCAAGGATTCCCAGCACCCACGAGTTACTCATGTGGGTATTGAACATAAAATTTTCCCCATGCAAAAATACATTTTGTTTTCAAACAATCCAAGGACTTAGTTGACACGGAGAATTTTTTTAGAAAAAGGGCAAAATAGCTTGACATTTCAAAAGAAATCACTGTTTAATTTTCTTTATAGTTCAAACATTATTTTAAAGGAGTTGAACTCAGATGTTCCTGAGGTTTAACAATGACTTGTATACATAGCTCCCAGAATGGAACCTGTGCAAACAAAAAATAAACAATAATAGTGTCTTTTAAATTCACTGTATTTTTAAAGACACACAGAGGAGAATCAGCCAGGCTGATTCATTGTATTTTCCCTGTGCTGATGAAGGAATTAGAGACAATAACAGAGCTTGACAAAACCAGCTAAAGCCACCAAACCAACTGGAGGGTTAAATCTATCAATCAGCAGTAAATATGAAATATAGGGGGGTGGGATCAGGGCGATGCCCTGGGGAGAAGCCCAGAGAACTCCTCTTCCCCAAATGTCAGAAGAGGGAAGGTGCTGGGATTTTTATCCGAATGCCCTCCCTGAGTCCTGTTTAGAGATTCAGGTTCTTTAACATTATAGCTGTCCCAAGTTTGCATAGTGCAATGCTTGAATTTACATGAAGAGAAAGTAGAGAGTAAGTAGTAAAGTTCTTCCAATTTTAAACTAGATGTATATTAAATTAAATCTGTGCTAATTAATCAGATGCATAAAGAGTATTTAAGACAACAGCTCAGCCCCTCTCACCCACCCTCTCTCCATCACCATTGTCAACTTTCTCTGGATGTGTTTTTATGGATAAACTGAACTGATCTGACTGGCTGAATCAAACAATAAGTTGTTCTAAACGAATCACGATGCTTCAGGTCAATAACTGTTTGGGAAACATCTGTTACTTTACTGCTTCAACATTCAGCTGAGAAAATTATTAGATATATATTCTGATAATTTGAACAGAAACAAAGTCATCGTAACAGAACATTGAGAGAGGATCAAAGCCTTAGGTTTTGAAAATAAATATCACACGTCAACATTTTTTCCATAAATGCTTCGGCAGCGGGAGACCATTATCCTAAGATAACATTCTCCAGCAGAGAGATGATCTCTTAATTAGAGCAATATGTAAACTACTTTAGGATGCTTGATATAAATCCTGCAAACTGATTCATTGATACTTTTACTAAGATGAATTTTGATATCATGGGATGAAATCCTGGCCCCACTGCCACACCCCTCCCTTGCTGGGCTAATGTCCTGCCCCTGGCCAGGCACTCTGGAGGTTTGAGCTACTCCCTGTGGATCACCCCACTCAAGGAGCATTCGTTCTAGGAAGCAAGCCGGCTAGACAGGAAAACATCAGACGCTGCTGCTCCCAATGCTACACTCAGTTTTTCAGAAATTAGTCGACTTTATGGCCAGAAGAGACCATTAGAGCATCTAATCTGACCCCCTGCATATCACAGGCCTCCTGTATGCAGGCCCGCCCAGAGGGGGGGGGCAAATGGGGCAATTTGCCCCAGGCCCAGCAGGGGCCCCCACGAGAGTTTTTCGGGGCCCCTGGAGCAGGGTCCTTCACTCGCTCCGGGGGCCCCGGAAAACTCTCATGGGACCCGGGCCCCCAGAGCTTCTTCGCTCCCGGTCTTTGCCTGCCAGGGGTCCTTCCTCTCTGGGACAGAAGGACACCCCCCCCACCGAATTACCGCGGCGGAACCTGCCGCGGAGTGCAGCGGGTCTTGGCGGTAATTCGGCGGCGAGGGTGTCCTTCCGTTCCGGGACCCGCCACTGAAGTGCCCCAAAGGCCCGTGGTGGGGGCTGCACTTCGGGGGCGGGTCCCGCTTCGGCGGTAATTCGGCGGTGGGGGGCCCCCGCTGTGGGTCTTTGGGGCACTTTGGCAGCGGGTCCCGGAACGGAAGGACTCTCCGCCGCTAACTTACCGCCAAAGCGGGGGCCCCCCGCCACCGAAGAGCCTGGACCCCCGGAATCCTCTGGGCGGCCCTCGATTTAACAGGGGTTTGTTTCAACTTATTGCCCCGATTAAAATCTATGGCTAAAAGGCAGCCACTGTTGTTAGTACTTGTACCTGTGTTTGGTGCCACCTCCTTTCCCTTTGGCCTTGTAGTTGACCAAGGGCAAAGCTGAACATCTCCTCAGACACCAGGGAGTGTTTATGTCCATTCCTGCGAGCTACACCGGGGTTTGATGTTGCTGCTTTCAATCCTCTGGCTCTGCCGGGATAAGGAACAATTCAGGCTGTCACTGAACTGAAGGAGGAAGATCAGTTTTTGACAGGAGAGGGACGCCTCCTCTTAAAGGTGTTTGGCTGGCTGGCAGTCCTGATCCCCAGATCTCGCCCGTGGGGCTCCAGCAGTTTGGGGACCGGATCTCTCCCTTGGCCCCACCTGCTGCCTCCAGGCGCTCCTCCCCAGGGGCCCCAGCAGTGCAGCACAGCTGAGCAGCATCTGCCTGCTCGCTCCAGTGGCTGTCGGCCCCTCCTCATGGCAGGGCAGGGTGGGGCTGGGCCTCCATGCGCTGCCCCCACCCCGAGCCCCTGCAGCCAATGGGACACTGCGGGGGTGATGCCCGGGGGCAGCAGACCGATGGGGCCCCAGCCCACCCCACCTTGGAGACCCAGGTAAGCGCCACACCCCTGACTCCCTCCCAGAGCCTGCACCACCATCCCCTCCCCACATACCCCCTCCTCCCTGCAAACTCCCTCCCAGAGCCTGCAGCCCGGTCCACACACACCTGCCCCCAACTCCCTCCCACAGCCTGCACCCTCTCCCACCACACACCCTCCTGCCCACCCTAATCTCCCTCCCAGAGCCTGCACCCCCACCCCTCCTCCTGTTCCTCCTACCCCCTGCCCCAGCCCAGAGCCTGCACCCAGCACCCAAACTCCCAGAGCCGTACAAGGAATTTTTGTGCCCGAGGCAAGGGCCAGCTCCAGGCTCTTTGGCTGCGGGTCCTTGATCCCTGTCGGAGGGAAGGACCTGCCACTGAATTGCCACCGCCGCTTCATTCATCCTTCGGTGGCAATTCAGCAGTGGGTCCCTGAGTCCCTCTCGGAGAGAAGGACCCACTGACGAACTGCCGCCGAAGAAGTGGCAGCGGAAGCGCCTCTGATCGTGGTAGAGCTGCGCCCCTCCACTTTCTGCATCCGAGGCAAGTGCCTCACTCGCCTCGCCCATGTTACGGTGCTGCAAACTCCATCCCAGAGCCTGCACCCCAGAACCCCACCCCCACCCAAACTCCCTTCCAGAGACCAGCCTCTCACCCCTTCTGCACCCAAACTCCCCCCAGAGGCTGCACCCCTCCTGCACCCCAATCCCCAGCCCCAGCCCAGGACCTGCACCCTAGACCTCCTCCCCTCACCCAAACTCCCTCCCAGAGCCTTAGGTAGGTGGGGGGTGGAGTTTTGGGGGGCTGGTTCTGGGCGGTATGAGTGACATTATTGGCCCACTGGGAGGATTGGAGGACTGGCCCTGGCCCTAAGGTAAATTGAGGTTGAGACCCTGCTTTAAGGGATTGGAGCAATGCTGGAGAGACTGACGGGCAGGGAGCTGGGGAGCTGTGTGTGCTCCAAGGAGAGTTGTTGTGCTCTGGTGACACAGAGCGGGGGTGGGGAGTTTGTAAGCTGTGGTGTTTGTATAGAGATAAAGTTTACTAACCCCCAGGTTAAAAACTGTTCCTGCTCTGGGCTATACAGGATGTTCTCTGTTGAGAGTATAGCTCAGTGGGTGAATGTTTCCCTGTAGGGTAATGGGTTCCTAGTTCCACTCCAAATGAGTCCCTTAAAGAAACTTTTTCAAATGAAAATCGATTTCCACACCCATCTCCAGTATGTTCAGGAGTTCGCTGAAGTTGAGGGGGGCTTGAAATGAATTTAAACACTATTTTCCTATGCAAATGAATAAAGACCTAGCAGAGCTGCCCAGCAGCTGAAATCAGTTCCAGTCCTCAGCGTCTCTAAGAGGGACACTCGGTAGCTGAGGCATGTGGGACACCTCTGGGATGATGACAGGAGAAAAAATGCTGGATTCAATGAAAGCTGAGACCATAGGAGGAGAAGGTGAATGGCAACACCACACATAGTCATAACACTCAGACACGGGGCTTCACTGTCACTACCCTGTGTTTTCCATCATTTATATCCAGGGGTGAAAGTAACTTACAGGACTTACCGGTACTGCCGGAGTCCCGAGGGGGCGGCCTCATCCAGAAGGGGCGTGGCCTCATCTGGAAGGGGGCGTGGCCTCTCAAGATTTAAAGGCCCTGGAGTACCAGCTGTGGCTGGGAGACCAAGGGCCTTTACATGAACCAGGGCCTCCCAGCTGCAGAGGTAGCCCTTTAAATTCTGGCCCCAGCCCAGCCACCAGAGCCGCGGCCGGGATTCAAAGGGCTCTGGGCTGACCGCAGCCGCAGCAGCCCAGAGCCCTTTAAATCTGGCCCCAGCCTGGCCGCCGGAGCCGCGGGTGGGGGGTTTAAAGGGCTCTGGGCTGCCAGCTGTGGCGGGGAGCCTAGAGCCCTTTCAATCCCCACAGCAAAAGCCGGTGCGTATTGGCTCTTGCCGCTATGCCGTACCAGCTTGTACCAGCTTACTTTCACCTCTGTTTCTATCCTAAGGAACACACCCTCCCCCTCCCCCACGCACTGTCACACACAACCTTCTCCCCTTGAGCCCCATCCAACCCTCCCCCACACACGCCACGGGACACAGCCTCTCGGTGACTCACCCCGATGGGGGCTTGTCTCTGCATCTCCCCAACAGGGGAGCAGGGAGCCGAAAGGGCCACAGGAGACCAGTGGAGCTAGGCAGGGATAGGAAAGACTTCCCCTCCCTTTCCTTCCCCTCCCTGAGTCCCGTTAATCTCACCCATCAGATGCTCCAGCACCAGGTGGGCTCAAAGCACCAACCTTCCCCTGAGCAACGGAAGGGGGAACCAGCTCTTTCACATGGAAGGAGGCTCCCCACCTCTGCTGCTGCCATTCTGCAGCCTTTCATATGGATTTGTATTAGCTAATGCAACCCCCCCACTCCTCTAATCCAGCCATGAAACATGGAGACAAGCTCCTGAAAGCAGGGCCCAGTGGTGCAATGGGTTAGTGCCCAGTACTTACAGAGCAGTGCTGAGTGGAGTGATGCTGAGGTTGTGAGTTCAAACCTCACCTGCAGCCCTAGTTTCCTTTAAGCAAATGGCTTCTGCCAATCAGTTTGCCCTGCAGAAAATACAATTCCTGCTCAGAAGACACTGAGGTCCCCTTGCTTTACAGAGAGCAGGGCAGATTCCACAGATCTACCAGGCTCTGCCCTCCACCAGCTGCCTGTGTCAGGAGGGGTCAGGCAGAACCCAGAGCACTGCCCCTGACTCCCCCTCAGTCTTTGCTCCCCAAACCACCTGTGTGCTCACCCTCTTCGCTGTGAGACTCAAACCCTGCCTGGCTTGCTGTATGCTGGTGTGGTTTTCATCTGTCACGTTGATGTGCATGTGGGTCCTGTGTGATTTTGGTGGATGTCTTGCATAGTTCTGTGTGCATGGATGTGTGTATGATTTTTGCATTAATATTGTTTTTTGCTTTGTATTCTTTTGATATGTGGGTTTTGTGTTTCCTGTTGTGGGCTTTTGCTGTATTTTTGGTGTGGATTTGTTCTTTCTATATTTTGTGAGGTTTTCCTTTTTGTGTATATGGCTCTGTGTGCTGTGTGGGTTTGGTTTTTGTTATGTCTGTGTGGGCCTGTGCAGTGTGTGATTTTCTCATTCTCTGTGTGCGTGTTTGTCTCTCTGTTTGTATCTTCATGTGTAAATTCACTGGAACTTTTCAAAATCTGCACAGCTTTGCCAATTTTCACCAGGAATTTTTCTCCATTAACAAATTCTCACTTGTTCCCTACCCGTTGGTTGTTCCCTACCCGTTGGTGACCATTGCCCCAGGGGCCTGTCAGTCTCAGGGTCCTGATTTCCCATTGGCCCTTCCCCCTTCTATTGGGACTGGGAACTAGCCAACCAAACCCCACTAAGTTTTAGTAAAGGGCCAACAGTCCCTTACACAAGCCAGCCCTGTGAGAGTCTCCAATGTCCCGAGAGACCAGTACAAGCTGGTCCCATGGTGTAAAGGCAGCACTCAGGACTCTGAATCCTGCAATCTGAGTTCAAATCTCAGTGGGACCTTGTGTTAGCTGGTGGTAAAGATCTGGTGCTCAAAGTGCTTTCCTGTCTCCAGCTATACAAAAGTGGGTCATTTCCCTCCTGCTGGTTAACTCCTTTCCCCACCAGAGCCAGGTCTTTGGTGGGGGTTTAGAAGTGGCTCTAGTGGTTGGGATTCTCACTGCTTCACCTGATGCCCACAAGTCTGGTGCTTGTAGCCACACTTTTCCTCTTGCTCACATGGCACTTGAAGAAAGCAGTGCCAGGGCCAGGCTTGATAGGCAGGAGGGAGGCAGAGTCCCAGGCTGGAGCCCAGCACACCTCTCCTCCTCTGGGCACCTGGAGCAGAGGCGGCTGGTGCTGACAGCTCTGAGGGAAGGCTTATAAGCCACAGAGCGACTGAGGGCGGGGCTAGACGAGGACAGGACCATGCCTATGTGTGGCCAGCAGACAGGCAACAAGACTCCCGGCCAGCCTGCTCCCTGCCATGCCAAACCCCCACTGAAGGCCACCCGCAGACCACCATGCGGGGTGGCTGCTGATGCTCTGTGTCCAACATCAGTAGACGGTAGGAAAGCAGGGCCAGCCCCCCTGGTGGGGCCTCTTACCGTTCCCATACCCCATGCTCACTTTTGCAGTGGGGCAGGAGATGTTATCCCAAGAGGCTTTTCTCCAGCTGGTGAGAAGCAGAGAAACATCCAGGCTCCCAAGGCGCTATGTAGCAACCCCCCTCAAGCACAGGGACAGAGGAAACTGCTCCACACGCTAGCCCGGGCAGCCGTCCATTTCCTTTGGGAATTCAGGAATAGCAAAGGCTAGACTGGAAGCACCTGGGGCTCATGCCCCAGCCTTTGTGACATCCAACCCCCAACTCCTTCCCGGGGCTCTAGCTGAAGGCAGAGCATTGGCCTGAGCGGCCAAGAAGAGGTTCCAGATTTGAAAGGAGCAGGACTTTCAGCACGAAGGTAAAACTGCATCAACACAACCACAAAGGGACTTGACCCTCAAGTTCTTAATTCAAAGTCAGGCACCTTATCCGTTAAGCCATGCGGGCGCCTTCTTCATGCGCTTCTTTGGAAAAGGTGGACACTGTGTTTCTTGGGTCACCTATTGAGGGGGGGCGAGACTCTCTGGCACAAGAAGTCGAGTTCCCAGTGAGATGTGAGACTTAATTATACGGGGCCAGGTGCAGGGCTTTGACAGGGAGGCTCAGGCATGGGGGATTGGGGTGCAGCGGACGGACCGGCTGTCTAGCTGTGGAGATTTAGTCGCACTGAGGCACAGGAGGGAGGAGGAGGAGGAATCCTGCTGACAGGCAGTGGCTGTGCAGAAAGAGGAGGAGTTCTGGGGACTTTCTTTTGCCTCTCTTTTGCCTGCCTGCTCACTCCTGTGGTGAACGGTGAAGATGCTCTTAACAAGCCCAGGTAGCTCAGGTGGTAGAGCATCAGGCTTTTAATCTGAGGGGCCAGGGTTCAAGCCCCTGTCTGCGTGCTCAGCTTTTAAGTTGCCTTGTGTTCCAGGAGCCAAATTCTGTTCACAGCCACATGCGGATTCCCAGAAGCTGTGGCCATTTCCTGGAAAGGCTCCTTTCCTTAGCAATCAGGAGAGAGGTCACATCCACAGGAGCAGGTGTAGAAAGCACAGTCTCTGGCTGCCAGGAAGCGGTGTGCCAACATAGTGTTCTCTACAATGGCGTTTAGATCGGGATAATTTACGTGGCTCAGCACCCCCAGTTCCAGCACCTCTGCCCAGGCAGCTCCCCCAGCCTGACACACACACACAGCCCCTGCATCCTCCTCAGCCCAGAGGTGAGCCCCCCAGCTGAGTGGGGAATCAGAACCCCCCGAAATTACCCTGGGACCAGCATGATCTGCCTCCGCCCTGCCCTGCTCTGCATGTATTCGGAGTGAGTCGGTTTCCCTGTCCTGCCATGTGTCTCTTCTCCTCCCCAGTTCCTTCCAAACCACCCCATTTCCCCTGCACCCCGGGCTGGGTCTCTGCCAACCCCCCTTCTCCCCTTCTGCCCCCAATATCTCCCTGCCCCTACAGGTCTATAGGGCTGGATCCCCCCCTTCTCCCCTCAGTTCCTGCCTCTGGGGGTCTATGGAGATGGGTCTCTCCCCCGCCATCCCCTCTCCTGCCCCCCCATATCCCGCTGCCCCTATGGGTCTATGGGGCTGGGTCTCTCCCCTCATCCCCTTCCCCAATATCTCCCTGCCCCAGGCTGTGACGTGCTATGACGTGTGCTGGGGCTGTGCCGTGTGCTGGGGCCAGGGCCGGCTCCAGGGTTTTTGCCGCCCCAAGCGGCAGGAAAAAAAAAATCTGTGATCACAATCGGCGGCAGCTCCACTGCACCACTTTCTTCTTCAGCAGCAATTCAGTGGCAGGTCCTTCCCTCCAAGAGGGACCGAGGGACCCGCTGCCGAATTGCTGCCAAAGACCCCGACATGCCGCCCCTTCCCCTGGGCTGCCCCAAGCACCTGCTTGCTGAGCTGGTGCCTGGAGCCGGCCCTGGCTGGGGCTGTGACGTGCTGGGACCTGCTCACTCCCCGAGGGCAACTCACTCACTTGAAACCAGCAGGACAGAAGGTGTCACGTGTCCATGGGCGGGGCTATGCAGATGAGCAGTGTCTGGCGGCAGTAGGGAGAGCAGCGAGATGAACCGAAGGAGCCCGGCGGAGAAAATTCTCTGCGTGTGGACAGAATCCCACCAGTTTTCTCTGTGTTGGGGGTGGGGGGCAGATTTCATGATATCATAGCCCCTGGGGGAGGGGTTTGAATCATAAGTCCAAAGTGGGAGAACAACTCCCCCCACTTGTGCTCAGTCTCCACTAGGGGGCTGGGCTGGGATCACTAGGGAGGGAAGCACAGGGAAAAACAGTTTCCCCTATGGAACCCAGGAGTCCTGGATCCCAGTTCACTCCACCCCCAGAGCCAGGGATAGAACCCAGGGGTCCTGGTGCCCAGCCCCCTCCCTGCTCTGACCACTCAACCCCACTCCCCTCCCAGGGTGGTGCAGGGGTCACTGGGTCTGTGTCTCAGCTCAGCTAAGGGCCTTGACTGATTTTCCCAAAGTGCTTCCTTCTGAATCCATCCGACGAAGTGGGGATTCACCCATGAAAGCTCATGCTCCAACACGGCTGTTATTCTATGAGGAGCCACAGGACTCTTTGCTGCTTTTACAGATCCGGCACATCTGCCCCCCCTGCCCAGTCACTGCCCAACCCCGTGTGGGGGCACCAGCACTGTGCCGGGTCGTGATGGGAAATTGTCCAAGCTGGCCCAGGAGAGACGTGTGTGTCCCTGCTGCCCCTGCTGGTGGGGCTGAGCCCTACTCTGTGTGTGTGTGCATCTGTGACACTGTTTGTATCAGTGTGTTGCTGGGCTAACCACTAGGAAATGGCTTTGCAGGATTTTGTATTCTGCAGCAAGTCACACACACACACATACATACACACACTCTGACGCACAAAGAGACTCACACAATCGCAAGAACACTCAGACACCACACACCCAGAGGGACATGCTAGCCCAACCCCCAATGGGAGCAACGATCACCGCCCCCCGCCACACTCACAATCACCCCCCCCCACACACCATAATATTCACAATCGTGCTCAGAGATACAACTGCACGCAGTTCACTCCCACAGCTCCCAATACAAGGACCTCCTGCCCCACACAGCATGTGCCAAGGCCTGCGGAACTCACTGCCACTGGATGGCTACCAATGAGAATGATCCCCTCATGCAGGATCATGTGCTTGGACCTTGTCCCCTCTTGGGGTGCGCTGTGCAGCGTGGCTGGGGATTGTGCAATGGCCCAGCACCAGGCAACGCAGAACGGACACCACACGCCCTGCCCTGCCTCAACTGAGCTACTCTCCTGGTGCATTGGAGACCAGCACCCCACACCGTGGCACTCCTGCCCCACAGGGGGAGAGCTGCAGCCCCCGCCACATTCCGCAGAGGGGAGAAGGGTCAGGCCAGCCAGCCCTTGTAAGATGGGGAAATCTCCACTGGGGTCGACGGTATGGGGCTGCGACATACAGAGAAATAGTTGTCGTGCCGGCAGAGGCGGCAGTGCGCATACCCCCACACACAATTGCAAACATACACAGACACATGCATGAATCCTGACACACACACACACAATTGCTAATATACACAAACACCCGCACAAATCTAGCCAACACCAACACAAGCCTGAGAGCCAGGGGAGCAGAGCAGGCTGGGGCCGGGTAACTCCACTTCCCGCAGGAGGTAGCCAGCCCCCCATCCCCCACGGAGGCCTGGGACCAGCCCCCCCTCTGCTTGCCCCCACGGAGGCCTGGGGCTCCAGCCTGCTCTGCTCCCCTGGCTCTCAAGCTTGAGGGGAGGGGGGAACCGCCCCACAGAGTCGCTCTGGGCTAGAGAACAGGGGGCATCAACCCCTTCGGGGGTGAGGAGGCCCAGGGGGTCCAGAGTGCGTGGACTCCCTGAGGGGCCCACGGCGAGAGACAGACGTGCTAAGGCTCAGAGAGGGGCAGCTCCAGGAGGTGGAGGGGCCTGACCCCAAGAGAGAGTGGACCCCCGAGAAGGGCTGTCGCACTGAAAGGGGCACCCCCCATGGACCGCACGGGGCCAAGAGTGGGCACGATCTGTGAGTCCGTGACAGGCAGTGACATCACAAAGGCCTTTTGCAGGGGCTCAGACTATTGGCCAAAGGTGGTGGGGAGGTGGTGACCTCACAGAGAGATGCTGACATCAGCCAGGCAGGACAGGGGCGAGGGGCCAGGGAAACCTCAGAGACCCTGTGGCTTTGCTTCAGCAAGTCTCCTTCTCCAGGTCTCTCTTTGAGGACTGGGGGAGTATTGGGGTTCACGTACCTGAGCGCCAGGAGGAACCTCTTTCGAGTTTTCTCCTTCCCTTTTAGTGATTTTACTTGAAAACAGCCGACCCTGTTTAGACGGTAAGAGCCTCCTCGAGGGAAGGGGTGTCCTGGGGGTGTCACAGTTCAGATGCCGGTGCTCCCCCATTCAAGGAAGTTCCCGCCACCCTGATCTGTATTCGCAGGGTGGGAGAGAGCAGCATCCACAGCAGTGATTTGCTCCTGGCTGCTGGAGCAGAGCAGCAGGCTCAGCTGTCAGAACTTCCTGGAGCTATGAAAGGGGAGAGGCCCATGGCTCTGTAGCAGGACTGCAGGGCAGGCGAGTTCACAGAGGGTATTGTGGGATACTGGCAGAGGCCAGTTATGGTGATATAATGAACAGCAGTGTCTACACTGACACTCTGTCACTTTAAGTTTGCTGCAAAAGCTCTACTGTTCTCATTGAAGTGGTTTTATTTTGCCACCAAAACAGGGCAGTTTTGTCGCCAAACGTGGCATTGCAGTGTGTACACCAGCCAAAAGCTGCTGACCGAGGAGCGTTGTGTGTTTTTCACACACCAGAGCAATATAATTCTGCTGAAATAACTTTGTAGTGCAGATCTGGCCAAAGATTCACACACACACAGCTTGCAAGGAAAACCTCACCTGCTCCTCTGCTTTGTGGGGCCAGGTGGGGCCCAGGGAGTCAGGTGTGAGCAGACACTGTACCTTAGTCACAGGCAGGCTCTATGGTTTAGCTGGTTAAAGTACCTGTTTTGTAAACAAGAGATCCTGGGTTCAACTCCCAGTGGTGCCTTGTTGAGATGTTTTGAGAGCACCTGGTATTGGCTACTGTCAGAAGACAAAATACAGAGCTAGATGGACCTTTGGTCTAGCCCAGTGTGGTTTTTCTTATGGTTTAAATTACACTCACAGGCACTGATAATAGAATTACTGAAAGTTTGGGATTTAAGAGCTGATAGGTCAGTGGGCCAAGCCCCTCGTGGATGAACCCCTCCCTCTGGGACAGAGGCAGGTTTGGGCTCTCGCACCAAATGCTCATTGTGGCTGCCAGAATCTGTGGGCAGCTCATTTAGTTTCCACCCAGGGTTGAGTCCCTGGTTCACACATCGAGGATAACAACCCTTTGTTTCTCCTGCCCCAATAACATGGAGACTGGGAATGCAACACCAGCCACAAGTGATCATTTCGGCAAGCAACCCAACCTATTTCCAACATACTGTAAATCCACATGCAGACTCATACACGAAACCTTGCAAGAAAATCTTCCTGAGGGGGTCTGAAGCACCTGCTGCTGGAGGGAAGGAGGGAGCTGTGGGTTGGGATTGAGGAGCAGCGTGAGGAGCGGGGGGCCTGTGGGTTGGGATTGAGGGGCACTGGGAATAGGAGGGGGCTGTGGGTTGGGACAGAGGAGAAGGGTGAAGAGGAGCAGGCTCTGGTTGGGAGTGAGGCTGGGGACTGGGTCCCAATACTAAAATTTAGGGGTTAGATCAATGTTAGGACAGGGTGGCAGTGGAGGGATGAGTGAGTCCCTAGACAACACAGTGAGTACGGTGCCTTCTTATTTTCCCCCTTTTCCACCCAGGCAGGCAGGTGAACTCTACAGAGGCACCTCTGGGCTTGCACTGACTAAGGACAACAGCTGTGAGTGGGGTGGGAGAGGGGATGGCTCATGTTAAAGGACTTTTGGTTGCTGGACTTATGAACCGTAGGGAGAAGGACACTGCCTAGCTTATTTGGGGGTGGGTCTTTCCCTCATGGTTTATGTTTATGTGTTGGGGCTGCTGACATGACTTCTGCTAACCCTGGGCTTACATTGCAGTGTAGACATACCCTGAGAGGGCATCTATACTGTGATAAAATCCCTGTGGCCCGGCTGGCCTGGATGATCTGATTTGGGCTCCTGGGGCTCAGACTGGAGCCCAGGCTCGGAGACCCTCACCCCTCGTGGGGTCTTGGAGGCTGGGCTGAAGCCCAAGTGTCTACACTGTAATTTTATAACCCTGCAGCACAAGCCCCACAAGCCTGAATCAACTGACCCAGGGTTTGAGAATAGTGACTTGGGTGTGTTAATGGCAGTGTAGACATAATGCTAGGCTATGTCCACACTGCAATGAAACACCCAGGGCTGTCCCGTGCCAGTGCAGGCTCCCAGGCTAGGGCCATGGGGTGGTAAATTTGCACTGTAGACATCTCAGCTCAAGCTCAATATCAGGTTCTGGGAGCCCTCAAAGTTGGGAGGGAGTTTAGCAAAGTGAAAAAGGTAAAATGGCAGTGGAGTATTGCCTGGAGTCAATGGCATTTCTCCATTGGTCTGTCTGCTTTGGGACAGGGACAATAACATGTCCTGCTGCTTTCGTTATTTCAAAGGGCGGTTTAGGATTTTCATTCTCACACACGGTGCACGAAGCAGGACTCAATCCTGGGTGGAAACTAAATGAGCTGCCCACAGATTCTGGCAGCCACAATGAGCATTTGGTGTGAGATCCCAGACCTGCCCCTGTCCCAGAGGAAGGGGGGTCATCTGTGATGGGCTGGAACACTGACCTATCAGCTCTTAACTCCCAAACTTTCAGTAACTCTGTTATCAGTGCCTGTGAGTGTAATTTAAACCATAAAAACAGCCACCCTGGGCTGGACCAAAGGCCCACCTAATGCTGTATTTTGTCCTCTGACAGCAGCTAATATCAGGTACCCAAAGAGTTACTCAACAAGGCACCACTGGGAGTTGAACTCAGGATCTCTTGTTTAGAAGGTAGGTGCTTTAGCCAGCTAAGCCATGGTGCCTACCTAGAGCTAAGGCACAGTGATGCCCACAGCTGACTCCCTGACAGCTCCACCAGGGCCTGACATGCTTTGCATGTGTTTGGATTCTGCAAAGCAGAGAAGCAGGTGAGCTTTTCCTTGCAAGCTGTGTGTGTGTGTGTGTGTGTGTGTGTGTGTGTGTGTGTGAATCTTTGGCCATGTCTGCACTACAAAGTTATTTCAGCATCATTATATTGCTCAGGTGTGTGAAAAACACACAATGCTCCCTCGGCTGGCAGCTTGTGGCTGGTACACACACTGCAATACCACGTCTGGCGACAAAACTGCCCTGTTTTGGTGACAAAATAAAAACACCTTGACGAGAGGTCTAGAGCTTTTTGCAGCAAACTTAAAAAGACAAATTGTCAGTGTAAATGCTGCTGGTCATTATATCACCATGACTGGCCTCCACCAGTATCCCACCATGCCTGCCGTGAACTCGCCTGCCCTGCATTCCTGCTACAGAGGCTGGGCCTCTCCCATTTCATTGCTCCAGAAAGTTCTGACAGTTGAGTCACCATCTGGAGGGAGGAATAGCTCAATGGTTTGTACATTGGCTTGCTAAACCTCAGGTTATGAGTTCAATCCTTGAGGGGGCCATTTAGGGATTGGGGCAAAAAACTGTCTGGGGAGTGGTCCTGCTTTGAGCAGGGGGTTGGACTAGATGATTTCTTGAGGTCCTTTCCAACTCTGATATTCTATGATTCTACACTGGGATTAGGTTGATATAACTGCATTGCCAGCCTAAGTAATGTAATTACACCAACCAAATTTTGTAGTGTAGACCTGTCCAAAGAATCACACACACACCTTGGGAGCAAAACTTCAGCTGCTCCTCTGCTTTACACAATCCAAACAGGAGCAACACTTGTCAGGTCCCAGTGGGGATTGGCAGAGAGTCAGGTGTGGGCAGACACGATGCTTTAAATAACAGCAGGTACCATGGCTTAGCTGGTTAAAGTGCCTGTTTTGTAAACAGAAGATCCTGGGTTCAACTCCCAGTGCTGCCTTGAGGAGTGGCTTTGGGAGACCTGGTATTGGCTACTGTGAGAAAACAAGATTCAGAGCTGGATAGACTCCTATGCTGCCCCTTCCTCCTGCTCACTGCTCTCCTCCCTCACTTGCCCTTACGGTCATTACAAAGTGGCAAGGCAGAGCCCTCCCATTTTTAAAAGTCCTGGGGTGTTGTTCCCCCCTGTTCAGGCCCCCCTGGGGCCTGCACTTCACACAGCTCTCCTGATTTCAGCTGTTAGTGAGGGAGCCTCACTGCTAGCGCAGACTGGGCAGTTTCTTGCATGAGAGACACTCTCCCAAAGCAGGACTAATGCTTAGAGCTGGTTATCAGTGATTTCAGATCTGTTGGTCTGCAGCAAGACTCTCCATTGAGTCTTAACCAGCTCTGTTATTACACAGGGAAGAACAAAAGGGTGAAATGGTGCCTGGAACCCTTAAGAAGAATCCACCCCACCAAGTACCAACACTTGTTGCTATCCGCTCTCAGCTCAGTTTTGGGGTCACTCCTTGCCTTTATCAACCTGGGGGGGGGGGCTCAGAAAATCATAGCAAGCATGTTCTCCAGTGGTGCAATTAGTTAGTGCACAGTACTTATAGAGCAGTGCTGAGGAGCTATGCTGAGGTTGTGAGTTCAAGCTGCACCTGGAGCACTGGTTTCCATTAACCCAGTGGCATCACCCCCTCATTTGGTCCTGTGGAATGTAGAATTCCAGCCCTGGGACACAGAGAAGAGGAGACAAACACGCTCCCTTCAATTATTACCTCCTCTCTAGAGCACAGGTCAGAATCTACAATCCTTTCCCTCCCCCCACCCCAGCCCCTGTGCCAGGATCCCTCAAGCAGAGCCTGGAGTCCTGCCCCTGGCGTCTGTACTATTGACAAACTCTAAGTGACAGGGACAAAACACTCAAATCCCGCCTGGTGCGGGGAGCCAGGTTTGCTCTTCAAATTCTGTCGTTGGTACATTTCCAAGTCTGGGAATGTCCCACAACAGCATTGAATGGGAAGCTGCCTGCAGAACAGTTACAGTGCACAGAGCTCCTGTGGAGGGGTGGGAATTAGTAACATTTTGAAGATCGTTTGGGAAATGAGCCTTTGCTGACAAGGTTTGTCTCTGTTCATATTTCACCTTCAGGTGTTATGTTGAGGGATCTTTAATATATTTTTGTGAGGTTAACAACTATCTCCTCAACTTTATTTACTCAACTTAAAACTTGATTTTTGCATCTCCCTGTGAAAATACAACTGACACGTGTGGCTTTCTACAGGGGATCATGATGTTAAAGTTGGGGAAATCAGGTCTCTGTACTTCTGTGGAGGGGGGGTTGCTTTTTTACAGCTGAATCACTGCCAGGCACACCGGGCTGTTAGCTGCACCCACTGTCCTTGCCGGGGCCCCTGCTGAACCCTGGGCGGCTGCACTGCCGTGCTGGAGTGACTCTGCAGGGGGAGAAGCTGCTGTGGAGCAAGGTAGAGCAGGTGCAGGAAGGAGACGGGGTCACTATTCACATTCTGAACTGCACAATTTTCCAAATTTGGGAATAGATTCATAGACTTAAGGTCAGAAGGGACCATTATGATCATCTAGTCTGACCTCCTGCACAATGCAGGCCACAGAATCTCACCCACCCACTCCTGTAACAAACCCCTAACCTATGTCTGAGTTACTGAAATCCTCAAATCGTGGCTTAAAGACTTCAATGTGCAGGGAATCCTCCAGCAAGTGACCCGTGCCCCACGCTGCAGAGGAAGGCGAATGTCCGAGAACAATTCTAAGGGAAGGTGAACGCAGAGCAGTGACACTGGAGATGCCCAGACCTCCAATGGGGCAGCGTAGAAATTAATATTGGGAAGATCATTTGTGAAATTAGTCGTCACTGACAAGCTTTGTCTCTGTTCCTATTTCACGCAATGGTGTTAGTTAGAGGCATCAGGACAGGTTTTACTATATTAATTAAACACTTAATTTTATTTACCCAAGCCAAAAACTTAGTGTCACTTATTTGTTCTCTGTCCTAGCAAGAATGAATTGAATTTCATGACTTTCTGGAAAGTGCAGCGAGATGAAATGTGGGGAATTCAGTCTGTGTGTTTGTGAGCTGATGTTTTCCTCTCACAGGTCAGTGCCTGCATTGAAATACCAAGAGGGATCTAAGGGCTGGTGTACGCTGGGCACTGAACTGACAGAGCGACGTCTCTCAGGGTGTGAATCCCCCCTCCCCCCAAACCCATAGAGTTAAGGTGACCTAAGCCCTGGTTAGATAGTGGTAAAGAAAAGGAAGAATTGTTCTGTCAATGCAGCTATTACAGGGATGGGAAAACCCCTCCAGTCACTGTCTACTCCAAAGTGCTATAGCAGTGCCACAGCAGCATTTTAAGTGTAGACAGAGTGAAGCTAGATCTGGCTCCAATTTGCACTGTGGATGCTCAGGCACTAAGACTACAATAATAACAACAACAGCACAGTGCTTGCGTAGTTGGCAGGATTTAAACCTGCATGAGGTGACCCCAAGGGATTTCTAGTCCATCGCCTTAACCACTCGGCCACAACTACTTGATGTACAGCTGTTCCACTGCATGATGATTCAGTTCTCACTGAATTGTCACTTCAAATTGTTTGCTCAGACCAGCTTCCCCAGCACACTCACGGCTGCGCATCAGTGTAAGTGTGTCCTGGGCTGAACAGTGAGAATTCCTGCCCATTTCCCTTCTGGCTGGAGCAGGCTGAGAGTGTGTTTGTGTTAATGGCATTGCTGTAGATTGTTGTTCATTCCCCACTCTGACAATACAGGGAATAAGGGAATCTCTCTGATTTACCCTACTTTTGTTGTTACAGTGGATGAAATGACATTTTCCCCTATCCCTGCCCTGTTCCTGCTCTTTGTTATAGTTCAATATATTTTAACTGAGGAAAATGATAATAAAAATATCTGCTCTCCAGCAAAACTTGAAGCAACATCAAAGCAACTGGGAATGAAACAATTTGTTCCCGAAGAAGGACTTGATGACTAACAATTGCTTTGAAATGGGGAACAGTCAAACCGTGACGCTCAGGCTTTGGCCAGCCCTAATCAAGGCATTTCTCACATTCTCTCCCATGTGGCTTGTCTGATGTCTAATAGGAACGTCCTCTGATTGAAGCTTTTCCCAAATGCAGAGCATGTGTAGGGTCTCTCTCCACTGTGGATTCTACGATGTCTGACAAGGTTTGAGCTGTCAATGAAGGTTTTCCCACACTCAGAGCATGTGTAGGGTCTCTCTCCTGTGTGGATTCTACGATGTCTGCTCAGGCTAGGGCTCTGTTTGAAGCTTTTCCCGCACTCAGAGCATCCATAAGGTTTCTCACCTGTGTGGATTATCTGAGGTGTGATAAGGGCTGACGACCGACTGAAGCATTTCCCACACTCAGAGCACGTGTAGGGTTTCTCTCCTGTGTGGATTCTCTGATGCGCGACAAGGGCATATCTCCAACTGAAGCGTTTCCCACACTCAGAGCATCCATAAGGTTTCTCACCCGTGTGGATTCTCCTATGTGTGATAAGGTAGGAGCTCCGACTGAAGCTTTTCCCACACTCAGAGCACATGTAGGGTCTCTCTCCTCTGTGGATCCCCTGATGTGTGAAAAGGTCTGAACTCCCATTGATGCTTTTCCCACACTCATGCCATGTGTAGTGTGTCTCTTCCAAGTTGATTCTCTCGTGTGTAATAAGGTCTGAGAGGCTACTCAGGTTTTCCTCTGGCCTCTGCTGAGACTCACAGGCTTTTGCTTTTCTGGGAGTGCACAACTCTCGGAAACATTCCCTTTGGGTCTTCCTGATAATGTCCTATGTGGTTCTACTTGCTCAGCATCTTCCTACTGGGATTCTCCTCATTCTCACTCACCATCCCAACACCTGATGGGAGACAGAGAGAATCCAGACATAGGTCACTCCCTGCGCTGGAGAGAAAGGAAATCTCAGAGACAAGAAGGGAAAAGGGATGAACAAACCAAAATACGTGTGGGAGAGATCAAACCTATCAGGAGCTCATTTTCCTCAAACCCTTCCCCAGATGAGAGAGGAAGGGATCAGTTCTGGGTGTGCATCTCACCACAACACTCAGGGGAAAGTGAGATTGGGGAGGGACCTGCTGCCAGTTGTCAGTTAGGGTAGGTGGGAAGCCATGAGTGACATCTGCCTAATGATTCCACATCTGAAGGAACAATCCTGAACTTGCAGAGCTCACAAGGTCTTTGTAGGGCATCCCAAATGTTTCCTGTATTCATGGAGAGTTTTGAGTTGGTTTAACCAATCCCTCACCTGTGCAGGCAGCTCTCAGGAGCACTTCTTTCTCAGAGCCCTGGCGGTCTGGGACCCACGGCTCTTCCCCTCGTTCCAGCTGCGAGATCACATCAGGTTTGGAATTTAGAAACCCTACGCCAGGCAAAGAAAACAAGGGAGGTCAGTGGAATTTGTGGGATACTTGTCACAAAGAATAGTCCACGGTTTTAACCGCAGCTCATTTTTAAGCAGTAACGTCCCAAGGCCAGCTTCCTTGGCTCAAAGTGGCAGGAGAGTTATTATTATTATAAATCATATGTATTACCTTAGTGCCTAAGGACCAGCTAACAGTGGGTCCCCATTGTGCTAGGCAAAGTACAAACACAGAATAGTAGATGGCCCATGCCTAAACGATTTACAATCTAACTAGACAAGACAACCACAGAATGGGGGAAGGGGTAGAACCACCCGATAACGAAATAGATCTTAAGATGCTTAAAGAAAATTTAGTTTGATAGCATCCTGTCTGGCAAGAAATCACTTATCAACAGTTGTGGTACCCTCATTTCTGTATTGTTTTATCTTTATGTCCACCACTTTTCTGGTTCTGTAATTGTTTCTGCCAGCGGTATAATTAATTTTGCTGGGTGTAAGTTAATTAGGATAGTAGGATATAATTGGTTAGGTAATTATGTTGCAATACGTTAGGACTGGTTAGTTACATTTCAGTAAAATGATTGGTTAAGGTGTAGCTGGGAATATGACTATATAAACTGGGGTCAAACAGGAGGGGGAAGGGAAATTGGAATCAGGTTTATTAATGGGGGAAATGGGAACAGGGACACAGACAAGGCTCTGTGGCCTCAGAGCTGGGAAGGGGGATGCAGGCTAAACGCTCTGCGGCCTCAGAGCTGGGAACGGCACACTGGGGAACAGACTCTCTGGGCGTACAGCGATGAGCCCGACTGGTGTGAAGGGCTTCGGAATCTGCTTGCTTGGAAATAACCCCAATAAACATTGCACTATCTGCCCTTCGGACTTCTGGTCTTTTGCTGCTTGCTGTCTGCGTGACAAGAACCAGGGAAGTGGGCGGGGGGAGGGAAAGCCCTCTAACAAAACTGACACGACCTGATAACCAAGAGTGGAGCCTTAGGGAAGGTTTTAATACACTTTGTAACTGATGAGGATTCCCACGAGGACTGATGAGGTGCAATGGTAAATACACATTTAGATCCTTTTCTTGTTTTATCTCTTTTTCCCATAAGGCTTAACATCTGGCGCAGTGTCATGGATGCACAGGATCTGTGCAATGCCCTGGCTTTTAAACAGTCCTTGGGAGGTGCCCCTTGAGTGCGCTGGACCCCCAAGGGGTCCCACTCTTCCACAAGGAGAGACCATGTAGCTTCAACACTTGAGACTGAGCCTCTGGATTCAACACTCCTATTTCAACCTGTGAGCTCTGCCAGCAGGTCCAGCTGAACGACACTCCTGTTCAGAGACTGCTCCTCATTCATGCTTCAATGCACCTCAGCAAGTTTTTGCTGTGACACTGGGCAGACTGTTAAAATATAGCAGGGTTTATTAGTCAACTGAAACACAGCATTAGAAAGGCTTTAGATTAGGACAGAGAAGCAAAGAAGACAATATAGTCCATATTGGCCAATGCTCTTGAGCCAGGCTGCTGTTAAAAAAATCCTCCATAAAAGTATTAAGCGTAGTCTTGAAGCCAGATATGTCTTTTGCCCCAATACTCCTTGGAAGGCAAGACTAAACTCCCTAGTGTCCACTTGATAGCCACTGGTTCTTCTTCTTCTCCACGGCATCGCTCGTGGAGAACAAGGACCTGCAAATCTACAGTCGTACTCTATCTTTGTTTCAAGAATGAAAACAAACTAGCGCCTCAGAGGACCGGAACGGATTTCAGCTGATGGACAGCTTTCCTCAGTGTTTGTACATTTTAACAGGAATATATTGAATGATTAAATTCATTTCACGTCCCCGTTCAGCGGAACTCCTGAACATACAGGAGATGGATATGAAAATATAGATCACTTAAAAAAGAGGACATGTAAGAGAGCAGCTGGACTTGAACCAAAAACCTCTCGATCCGCCCTCAAATGCACCACCACTGAGTTCCCTGAGGCAGTGTTGGAGCCAGTGATCTTGAAGAGTATGAAGGGGACACTTATTTCAAAGAGCTTCTCTTCCATTCCCAGACATAAGTGGTTTTAAAAATGGAGTTTCATTACATTTTCTATGTGCATGTAAACACCACAGCTTGCACAATCCCCACAACTGCTCAGTCTCACCAGAGCACAATAACTTTGGAGGCCCCACACCCAGCTACCCAGCTCTGCGGCCTTTAACCTCTTCAGCAGTTCTCCAATGCCTTAAAGCCACAGGGCACAGCATGGAATTTGACCCCATTAATCCTAAATCAATTTGGATGAAAAATCTTTGCAAAAATAGTTCGTTTTCCAAACCAAAAGCATCTCCCGTTTGTGGCGTCCCCTTAAAGTGTCTCTTTGCACACAAGAGGAGACACTTTAATTTGGAAACGAGATAAGATGCTTCAGTCAGGGTAAGCAGTTGCTCCCCTTCATGATTGAAAGATCATAAAATGCCAGTCAAATTGACTCTTTCAGCCCTTACACAGCAGACCCCACTGACGGCATCTCCCCGGGGCCGGGTGGAGCCAGCTCACCTTATCAAACCTTCCCATACCCGGGGGAACGGGAAAGTGCGAGGCTGCAGCGCCACCTAGCGGCCACAGGACAAATCGCCGGCTGCTGCACCTGTGGGCACTGGGAGTTCGCTTAACATGGAAAGCTGCCTAATGCAAGGTTGGCAAAACGGGGGTCTGCTGCACTACATCATCATCTGCAATGACTCAACCCGATAGGACACCTCCTGTGCTACGCTGCTACTAGTGACCCTCTCAAACAGGTCCCCACAGCTCCCCAGCCTCCCCCCACCAGGAGGCAGCTAGGAGAGGCTTGTTACACTGCTCTACAGCCAAAATGCTTCTGAAATAAATGGAGTCCAACTTTACTAATTCTGGGTCACTGAGAACGAAAATGATGCTTAAAATTCTTGATTGGCTCTAGTTTTCAAGATATGCTATTGAGTCAGTATTTATGACCCTTGACTTGGGAATGGCGGAGGAGAAGTGAGTTATAAAGGGACGGGATCTCAATTTAAACCAGTAATGACTAAAATCCATCTTTGACTGGATCTATGAATAAATCTATGAATGGCTTTGGACAGTACTTGCTTTTTAGGCAAAACAATGAAGGATACAATCTGAAGCTGGTATTGCCTCATACATGATATGAATTGCATCATGTTATTCCTAGAAGTCATGGATGATGCAATCATAATGAAGCTGAACCAATTGCCCTATATCAGGTCTAGAAATCATACAGTGTCTTGCTCTCTTATTTGTCAGTGTTTGATTTTGCAAAGGGACCCATTTCTCTTTAGCCAAAGTGAGCAGAGATGCCTCGTACTTGTGTGAACAGTGCAGATAACTTGTGCTATGTTTGTGGTGAAGTGACTTTTGCATCACAAAAGTGCAGTATAAACACTATGGTTAAGAAAGCCTATCACTTTTCTTTTGGCTGCAAAATTGGAGATCAGGTGTGTGTTGGAAGCAATGAGTGTGGCAATCTCAGTGAACCGACGGAGGGTGATGGTGGTCAGAGAGAGACAACGGAAGATTAAAGGGGCAACGATGGGCATAGCGATGATGATTGTGTTGTATTTCATTCCTTAGATCTGGTGCCAGCGCCCGTCCCTTTAGCCTTGTAGTTTACCAAGAGTAAAACTAAATATCTGTTGAGATACAAGGAGAGTCTGTGTCCATTCCTGCTAGCTGCACAGGACTTTGACGTTGCTGCTTTCAATCCTCCGGCCCTGCCGAGACAAGGAACAATTCAGGCGGTCACTGAACTGAAGGAGGAGATGATTTTCTGACAGGGAGGGACGGCTCCTCTTAAAGGTGTTTGGCAGGCAGCCTCCATCCCAGGTCTGTCCCGACAACACCCAGTTGAAAAGGACTCTCCTCAGCCCTTCTCAGCCCGGTGAAAACGAGCGAGTGAGTGAGCGTGGGGAGAGCGGCGACGGAGGGAGATGGATTGAGCGGGCGGGACCTCGGTGAAGGGGCAGGATGAGGGTGTTCAGTTTTGTTGGGTCAGAAAGTTGGCAACCCCAGATCCAGGGGAAACAACTCAAACACCCAATGAGTCTGGCCAGGGCAGGACATCAGCTTTGAGGGGAGGGTGGGTGTGGCAGTGACATCACAAAGGCCTTTTGCAGGAACTCGGCCTATTGGGCAAAGGTGGTGGGGAGGGGGTGACCTCACAGAGAGACCCCGACATCAGCCGGGCAGGACAGAGGTGCAGGGCCAGGCCAGTCTCTGAGACCTCCCGGCTTTGCTGCCGCAAGTCTCCTTCGCGAGGTCTCTCCTCGAGGGCTGAGAGAGAATTAGGATTCACGGATGTGAGCATGAGGAGGAACCTCTGTGGAGTTTTCTCCTTTCCTCCCACTGACTGTGCCAAAAAGAAACTTCCCTTTGAGAAGGTAAGAGGCTCAGAGACGTTTGGAACCTGTTCAGTCTGATCCACCTGGCGCAGGCAGCATTCTAGGCACAGACAGCGCTGGCTTCAGGTGGCAGAATTTGATTTCCTCCCTAGGTTTTGATGATTGGAATCCCTGGGGACATTGGGGTGTATCCTTTTTGGTTTCCCTTTTCCTCTTTCCTCCCTCCTTTCGCCTCTTGCTTCTTTTTTCCCTTTTCCCAGCTTCCCTCCTTCTAACAAGGAGGGACGTGTCTGGAGTGCGGGCAGGGGAGGGGTATTGCTCTCATTGCAGAGGTCCTCACCAAGAGGTGGGGCTGGATCTGAGAGTGATCCCCTGTGATGGTGACCTGGGCCGTCCTTTGGGACATCTGGTGAGACCCCTCAGCCTCCCGCCCCTCAGAGTCTCAGTGGTGATTGGCCGAGCAGGGGGCTATCGTGAGCGAGGAGACTCAGGTCCTTTTGGTCTTTTTTCAAATCAGGCAAAGAAGTCACAACCAATCCAATGTACGGGATTAATCTTGCTGCTTCTCTCCATTAATTGTCTCTTAGCAGGTGATGATTTCCTCTAATGTTCTAGGTCTTCTAAAATCCTTGCTGAATAATTACTATGAACCCCTGTTGGTCTGTAGCTCACTTGAGAGCACTTTATTCTGATCAGTCAGCGTATGAAATTGAAGATCTGAGAGAGAGGTTGAAAGTCAGGAGCAGTGTTTCCTCTAATTTGCTATGTCCGTGTGCGGAATGAATTTTGCTGAGTGCACCAATACGGAGGTGAGGTGTGACACATCACCTGTCTATTGGTGCTCATTCCAAACTTCATTCTGCACATGGATGGTGTGTGACGGGGTGAGGCTGACGGGTTTGGAGTGGGGTGGGGGGCTCAGGACGGGCTGAGGTTGGGATGCCAGGGCTCCGGCTGGGGGTGCAGTCTCTGGGGTGGGGTTGGGGATGAGAGGCTCAGGGCTGGAGCAAAGGGTTGGGGTGCAGGGGTGTGAGGGCTCCGGCTAGGGATGCGGCCTCTGGGGTGGGGCTGAGAATAAGGGGCTTGGAGTGCAGGTTGCCCCAGGGAGAGGACTCCCCACAGCTCTCTCTCACCACAGCAGATCAGGGTCAGGTGAGAGGGCACCTGTCTCCTGGCCACAGCAGCGCTGGTGGGGCTTGGCTGGGTCGGGCTGGGGCAGGGGAGGGAACAGGATTTATTTTCCTAAGTCAAAAGGAGGAAGGGATGGAGTTATGCTTCAGTTTTTACCTTATAAACTTAAGTCCTGTCTAACCTACAGGACACTATGGGAATAAGACACCATGTCATGTGGTGACATCACAAGAGCAGAGGATGTGAGAACTACAGCAACTGAGAGGGTGGGGTTAGAATCAGATTGTTTCAAATGCTGCATTCGTCGGCTGACATTTAACAGCAACGCTTAGCTAACACAATGGAGAAAGGAATTCTCTGCTAAAGATTCAACCTGCCCCTTTGGCCAACTCCACCCCTTCCTGACCGGGTGTGCTCAGAACAGCCCCCACACTCACACCATCACCCCCACAAGCCCACAGCTGGGAACCCAGCACAAAGCAAGGGAGGGAGTTGCTTGGCTTATTTTACTTTTACTTTGCAAAGGTTTTTAAAAGCATTTTCTGCTCCTGTTCCCCATGATGGAGAAGCAGATGGTTGTGGAGAAGGGGATCTGCAGTGGTGGAGTCAGGAACTTGGGGCGAGGCAGAGGAGGAGTGTGTGAGGGGAAGGGGCAGTCGGGGTGAAGGGAGGCTAAAGGGGTCAGGTCAGGCAGCTGGGTGCGGGGTTTGGGGGAGGCTGAAGGAGGCAGTTGGATGTAGGGGAGACTGAAAGGGCAGCTGGGGAGGAGCCTGGGGGCAGGGAAAGCTGAGGGGACAATGAGGGGAAGGGACCGGGGCAGTTGTGGGAGGCAGAAGGGGGCAATTGGGGCAGTTGAGGGAGGCTGAAGGGGTAATGGGGAAGTTGAGGGAGGATAAAGGGGGTGATGGGGGCAGTTGGGGGAGGCTGAAGGGGGCAATGGGTTGAAGGAGGCCGGGGCAGAGAGGCTGCTGGGGGGCTGCTCGTCCCCACGGGAGGGGAGGAGGAAGAGGAGCTGCCCTTCTTTCTGAAGCTGTTTCCTGTTAGATCTTGCAACTTCACTGTTCCTGAGCAGGGTCCTGTGATGAAAAGGAAACTAGAGAGATTCGTGGTCCTGCTTTCAGCAGGGGCTTAGGCTGGATGACCTCCTGGGGTCTCTTCCAACCCTCATTGTCTAGGATTCTGTGTTTCTGTGGAGGACAGGTCCATCAATGGCTGTTGGCCAGGGTGGGCAGGGATGGTGCCCCTAACCTCTATCTGTCACAAGCTGGGAATTGGGCGACAGGGATGGCTCCCTGGATGATTCCTGTCTGTTCATTCCCTCTGGGGCACCTGGCACCGGCCGCTATCGGCCGACAGGACACTGGGCTAGATGGAGCTTTGGTGTGACCCAGTCTGGCCGGTCTTCTCTTCTAATGCTCTTCTCACATGCTCAGTAACAGCTGCAAGCTGCTGCCCTCACGCGCCATCAGAATCTGCTCCCTGCAATCAAAGGCCGGAAAATCCCCCTGAAGGGGGGAATCGGAGGGGCGGGATGGGCAGAGGGACAAAACTGGGACAGGATCAGGGGTTCAGACGGGGCTGCCATGCCAGGTAGGTGCAGAAGGGAAAACCCCCAGCTAGAGGGAGGCAGAGGGGATAGAAGTCCCCACAGATGGGGTGAGCCGGCAGCAGCAGTTCCAAACTAGGGTGTGGTGGATGGTAGAAGGACTCGTGTTCCTCGCAGGATGGTCCATCTCAGCCCCCCCTCCCCAGGGCTGTGGTGTTAAAGGCCCCGAGTGGCCCAGTGCCCAGGCTCCACCGCTCTGCTCTAGCTGAAATGGTGACTGAGCTGCCAAGGGAGATGTGATTCAGGGAAATAGTTTAAACCTCCCTCCCCCCATCCCCTCATCATAAAGCAAACTGATACTTTTAGACGTGTTTACGCCGTTTCAAAGAATTCCTGGCCAGTTTCCGTCTCGGTAACATGTCTGCTTGGAGCCTCAGAGTAGCTCAAGATTTGTCTTATCTGCTGCTCTGATTGCCTGAGTTAGTCTCCCTGTCCTGAGCTCCCTGGAGTTCTGCACCTTTTCATTGTTTATTTCTAGCAATGGTATTTGGATGACAGTGTCCAGTAGTTCAGGCACCCAGCTGAGAGGCAGGAATTAGGACACACCGGGAGCTGATCCCCTGCCCCACTCGCTCTCATTAGTTAGCCCCAATGAACCCCTTCAAAGGGAGAGCTGGACAGAGCCCCACCACGGCACACTGCTTCGTGCACTGACCTGAAACATGGGGACCCTGGTTCAAATCCTTTCTCCCTTGTGGACAGTGGCGGGGGCGGGGTGATGCTGGCAGCCCAAGCTCATGCCGGTGGCCTCAGGCCTCCCTGAGGCACAGATCTAGCCAAAGGCAGACTTGCCTAGGTGGCAGGATAGCCCCGAGTGCCCAAGGGGACTGTCTGTGACTCCCTGCTCAGGCTGTTCGTGTGCCTGGGAGTTCGCTCTCGGGGGTGGAAGCTCCCAGTCCCCATGGGGGTGCCCTGGTGTGTAACAGTCTGCCCTGAGCTTGGTACTCACGTCCCTGAGCTACTCTCTGCAGCTGGACAGAGGAATTGAACCTGGCTCTCCCACATGGCAGGTGAGTGCTGGGAGCACAGGACCTATCTGTGAGAGAGGGGCAGGGCTAGGACACCTCCCGTTGTCAGTGTCTCCTGGGCGGGCTTGGCTGGCTCCCTGCCTGGGAGCTGGTGGTTGGGAGTTGTGTTGTAAGGTGCCTGTGTCGCCCGTGCATCGTACAGGAGTTCAGGCCCCTAACTCCGCTTAGTGGATCACTGGGTTGTTCCTGTAAAAGCAGCAAAGAATCCTGTGGCACCTTATAGACTAACAGACGTTTTTGCAGCATGAGCTTTCGTGGGTGAAACAACAATTCGGTTGTTCCTGGATTTTCTCGCTGCTGAAACCAGGTCCTGTGACGCTCAGCACTGCCCCCCCTCAGTCCCGTCACGGGGTGTAGCCAGTCCGGTCTCTGCAGAGCCCAGCTGAGCAATGCCTGATTGACATGGGTGTGCACAGGAGAAGAGACAGAGCACAGGCTGGAAAGTGACACATCACAGCAAAGCCCAAACGCTCCTCCTAGGGGCACGATATTCCCTGTGGGTGCTGGGGGGACACGCTGTGATGGGATCCGCTGTGCCCCCGAACCCTCTCCAGCCTGGGCTGTCTCCCACAATGCCCTGCTAGTGACCAGCAGCAACCCCTCCAGGCGCTGTTATCCCTCGGCACAACGGCATGTGGAGCGGCTTGATTGCATGGATGCTCCCGGAGCCACTCGTGAATCCCACAGTGAGGTGCCCGCCAGATCCCCCCAGCTCCCAGCACTGCGCATCAGGAATATGCTGTGTGTGTTAGTAATTGGTTCCCCACTTCCCCACTGGAAGGTGGAGGAGCTACACCAGGAACGTGGGGTCTGTGGTGTCGTGGTTTGGGTGGGTTATTGGAAGAGCGGGGAGGACTAGTCTATGGCAGAAGCCTGCGATTTGCCTTGCCTGCCTGGCTTGCGCTTTTGGCTTCACTTTTGGTTTTTGATTTTTTTCCTCCACTGTCATCAGTTCATCCCTTCCCACTGAACTGCCCAGTGCCTGGCTCGGAGGTGGAGGCAGGAGGAGAGAGACAAGAGTGAGATTTCAGCATCTCCAGTAGCCCCAACAAACACTGTGGGGTTTTAATTCATAGCTGTTGTCGGTCTGGGGGAGACCCTGGTGCACCAGCGGGGGAGGGTGTCTGATGGGGTTGGTGGTCTGGCTGGGGGCAGACATTGCATCCCCTTTCCACTGCTAATTGAATGAGAAGACAGACGTCCCTGTGGAGCAGATAAGAGCCTCCGAGAGGTTTCATGTTGTTGTTTCATGTTGTCCTAGGTTTCCTTCCTATGGACTGCATCACCAAGTGGAATTCATGGCAAACCATTGCCATTACGCAGTAAAACATCTTTAAGACTTCGTCTTTGATGAATCAATGAACAGTCTCCACTCATGTGGATTGTGAACGATGTTGCAATGTCCTGGTGAAATTGCTCGCCCAAAACTGTGGAGCTGCAGTAGTGCTGGGGCAGTGATCCCCACCAGTGACCTGGGCCATCCTTTGAGCTCTCTGGTGAGACCCCTCAGCCTTCCATCCTCAGTCTCTACCTGATTGGCTGAGCAGGGCGTTAATGACAGGAGGAGACTCAAGGCCTTTTTGTTCTCTTTTAAGACCAAGTAAATAAGTCGTAACCAGTTATATGTTTCATGGATTGTGCTGCTTCTCAGCATTAATTGTCTCTGAGCAGTTCATGATTCTCTCTAACATTGCAGTTCTCCTAAAATACTGGCTGAATAATTACTGTGCACACTTGTTGGACTGGAGCTCATCTAAGAGCACTTTATTGAGGTCATTCAATGTATGAATTTCAAGATCCGATGGTTAATTTAAAAATCAGGTCTCTGGGGGTCCTATTCCCAATTCAGCCATTGACTGGCTTTGTGACCTAAGGCAAGTCAATTCTCCTTTTTCAGTCTGAGCATCTCCCTCTTTCAAGTAGGGATAATAATGATCCGCTCCTACCTACCTCAACACACTCACTCTTCCCCAGCACACACACACTGTCTCTCCCCACACACAAACAGTCTCCACACTGCAGCTGAAAAGCAGCTGGCAATCTAGTAGGATGACCCTGGAACAATGGGATAGAGAAACCTTCATCACTGAAAGTGCAGCCACAAAGACACCACACACCAGCTTCCCCTAGCTGGTAAGAATCAAACCTCCACAGAAAGATCCCTATGGTATCGTAGGCCAGCTTCCTAAGGCCTCAGCCTCAACCACTTAACACAGGGGCCTTTCTACACTCTGGTTCTGTTCTAACGGAAGGATCATTTCCAAGTGTTCGCTCAGACCAGCTTGCCCAGCACCCTCACTGCTGTGCATCTCTGTATGTGTGGCCATGGCTGAACAGCAAGAATTCCTGCCCATTTCCCTTCTGGCTGGAGCATGGTTAGAGTGTGTTTGTGGTTAATGATTTTGCTGTAGATCGTTGGCTTCCTGCTTTGGCAATTCAGACAGTCCCTTTTCCCAACATATCTCCAGCACATCAGTCCCTGGCTGAGTCTCCTGGGCAGTGGAAAACATCCCTTGTTTGGTGCTGCCAAGGGGATCGTGCAGAGCTGAGATGTCTCTCGGCTTGGATCAAAGGGAATGTTGGATGGAATTTATCACACAACCCTCCCTGCTCCGCAGAGCCCCATGGGGAGAATGTAGAGAAGGGAGTCATTCCTTCCTGCACTCCCAGAAGAGTTGCTAGGACTCCTTCCTGCCAGCTACTCACCCCTGGATTCATCCTTAGCTCCTAGGATCTTTCTGCTCCAAAGGCTCCATAGTCCTGGGGTGGGGAGGGTGTCACTGCACAGTCTGAAACACAAGAGAAGTTTCTGGAATTGAAGGAAGGAGCAGAAAATGGAGAGGAAAGAAAAAGAGAAAACGCCTCGTCTCTCTCCCCTTCCCCTGCCCCAATCAGGAAATGTTACCAAGGACCAGCGTTAGGAAACGGAGCCCTGGGCAAAACTTGTACTTTGGCAAAGTTCTTGGTTCAGGCTTGTAGCAGTGATGGAATAAACTGCAGGTTCAAATCAAGTCTCTGGAGTACATCCATAACTGGGATGGGCCATTCAGTCCTTTGTACAGAGCTTCAGTTTGTAGACAAGTCCCTCCAGAAGTATGAAGCAGGACTGAAGACCAGATGGAGATGAAGCATCAGTCTTTTATAGTCTCTTGCCATGTGGTCTTTGCTTTCTTTGTCCCAAGGACACTCTATCCAGCACGTGACATAGAAAAACCTTAGAGTTCTGTCCATAGGCAGGTCCCTGCACACCTTGCTGAGCCACAAGGCATATCTGCCTTCTCTCAATGGGTCAGTTGTATAGCTGATGGTCCTTAATGGGCCATCAAGCAGGCTAGGCAGAGCTGACACCAATTTGTCTGGCTGGGGTGTTCCCCAGAAGCATAGCACAAGTTTGAAATACAGGCAGCATAGAGCCAATATTCATAATGTCAACTGCAAAATGATACATATCTAGAGATAGCATAATTATAATCAGCCAATCATAACCTCTCCATAGACCCTTTATGTGACCACCTTTATACAATATTGGCTGCAAATATAGAACAGTGGTGGCAACGGTGATCTATACAGTTACAGATTATGTCAATAACGTCACAGGAGGTGACATGGTATCAGTGAGACTGATACTGGAATACTGCCTCCAGTTTTGGTGTCCTCATTTGAAAAAGATGGTGTGAAATTGGAGTTGAGGCAGCAAAGAGCCACCAAATGTTCTGAGGGCTGGAGAAAAATGCCTTCTAGTGAGCTATTGAAAGAGCTCAACCTGTTTAGCTTCTCAAAAGAAGATTGAAAGGTGACTTCACTGAAACGTTGAAATGCCTTAATGGAGAGAAAAGATTGGCTATTAAAGGGCTCTTTAATGTAGCAGAGAACGTCATTAAAATCCCAATGGCTGAAAGGTGAAAAGAGACAAATTCATATTACAATTAAGGCACAAATATTCAACAGCGAGGTTGATTCACCACAGGAACAAGCTACCAAGGAAAGTGGTGGATTCTCCGTCTCGTGACATCATTTCATGAAGACTAGATGCCTTTCTGGAATGTGTTTACCCCAAAAGTAGCTAGTGTGTCATACAGGAGGCCTGTGATATGCAGGGGTCAGATTAGATGCTCTAATGGTCTCTTCTGGCCATAAAGTCAACTAATTCCTAAAAAACTGAATGTAGAATTGGGAGCAGCAGCGTCAGATGTTTTCCTGTCTAGCCGGCTTGCTTCCTAGAACGAATGCTCCTTGAGTGGGGTGATCCACAGGGAGTAGCTCAAACCTCCAAAGTGCCTGGCCAGGGGCAGGACATTAGCCCAGCAAGGGAGGGGTGTGGCAGTGACATCAGAAAGGCCTTTTGCAGGACCTCAGACTATTGGTCAAAGGTGGTGGGGAGGTGGTGACCTCACAGAGAGATGCTGACATCAGCCAGGCAGGACAGGGGCGAGGGGCCAGGGAAAGCTCAGAGACCCCGTGGCTTTGCTTCAGCAAGTCTCCTTCTCCAGGTCTCTCTTTGAGAACTGAGAGTATTCGGGTTCACGGACGTGAGCGCCAGGAGGAACCTCTCTTGAGTTTTCTCCTTCCTTTTAGTGATTTTACTAGAAAACAGATGTCCCTGTTTAGAGGGTTAGAGCCTCCTCGAGGTTTGAAACTGTTCGGTCTGATCATTCTGGTGACAGTTGAATTCATGCAAAACATGATCTTAAGGATGCAGAATTTTATTCCACACCTGGGATTTTGTCCCTTAGAATCACTGGGGCATTAGGGTTTGTCCTTTTTGTTTCAACTTTTCCTCCATTCCCCCCCCTTTCTCTTCCTCTCTTGCTTCTTTTGTCCTTTCTCCTGTTCCCCTCCCAACACCAGGAGGGGTGTGTGTGTGTGTGTGTGTGTGTGTGTGTGTGTGTGTGTTGCGGGGGAGTGCTCGGCAGCTCTCACTGTGGGAGGTCCACCCAAAACTGTGGAGCTGCAGTAGTGCTGGGGCAGTGATTCCCGCCAGTGACCTGGGCCATGCTTTTAGCTCTCTGGTGAGACCCCTCAGCCTCCCCTCCTCAGTCTCTACCCTGATTGCCTGAGCAGGGGGTTATTGACAGGGAGGAGACTCAGGTCCTTGTTGTTCTCTTTTAAGACCAAGTAAATAAGTCATAACCAGTTATATGTTTGACAAATTTTGCTGCTTCTCTGCATTAGTGGTCTCTGAGCAGTTCATGCTTCTCTCTAACATTGCAGTTCTCCTCAAATACTGGCTGAATAATTACTGTGCACACTTGTTGGACTGGAGCTCATCTAAGAGCACTTTATTGAGGTCATTCAATGTATGAATTTCAAGATCCGATGGTTAATTTAAAAATCAGGTCTCTGGGGGTCCTATTCCCAATTCAGCCATTGACTGGCTTTGTGACCTAAGGCAAGTCAATTCTCCTTTTTCAGTCTGAGCATCTCCCTCTTTCAAGTAGGGATAATAATGATCCGCTCCTACCTACCTCAACACACTCACTCTTCCCAGCACACACACACTGTCTCCCCACACACAATCAGTCTCCACACTGCAGCTGAAAAGCAGCTGGCAATCTAGTAGGATGACCCTGGAACAATGGGATAGAGAAACCTTCATCACTGAAAGTGCAGCCACAAAGACACCACACACCAGCTTCCCTAGCTGGCAAGAATCAAACCTCCACAGAAAGATTCCTGTGGTATCGTAGGCCAGCTTCCTAAGGCCTCAGCCTCAACCACTTAACACAGGGCCTTTCTACATTCTGGTTCTGTTCTAACGGAAGGATCATTTCCAATTGTTCGCTCAGACCAGCTTGCCCAGCACCCTCACTGCTGTGCATCTGTGTATGTGTGGCCATGGCTGAACAGCAAGAATTCTGCCCATTTCCCTTCTGGCTGGAGCATGCTTAGAGTGAGTTTGTGGTTAATGATGTTGCTGTAGATTGTTGGCTTCCTGCCTTGGCAATTCAGACAGTTCCTTTTCCCAACATATCTCCAGCACATCAGTCCCTGGCTGGGTCTCCTGGGCAGTGGAAAACATAAGAACATAAGAAAGTCCGTACCGGGTCAGATCAAAGGTCCATCTAGCCCAGTATCTGTCTACCGACAGTGGCCAATGCCAGGTGCCCCAGAGGGAGTGAACCTAACAGGCAATGATCAAGTGATCTTCCTCCTGCCATCCATCTCCATCCTCTGACAAACAGAGGCTAGGGACACCATTCTTACCCATCCTCGCTAATAGCCATTTATGGACTTAGCCACCATGAATTTATCCAGTTCCCTTTTAAACATTGTCATAGTCCTAGCCTTCACAACCTCCTCAGGCAAGGAGTTCCACAAGTTGACTGTGCGCTGCATGAAGAAGAACTTCCTTTTATTTGTTTTAAACCTGCTGCCTATTAATTTCATTTGGTGACCCCTAGTTCTTGTATTATGGGAATAAGTAAATAACTTTTCCTTATCCACTTTCTCAACATCACTCATGATTTTATATACCTCTATCATGTCCTTAGTCTTCTCTTTTCCAAACTGAAGAGTCCTAGCCTCTTTAATCTTTCCTCATATGGGACCCTCTCTAAACCCCTAATCATTTTAGTTGCTCTTTTCTGAACCTTTTCTAGTGCTAGAATATCTTTTTTGAGGTGAGGAGACCATATCTGTACACAGTATTCGAGATGTGGGCGTACCATGGACTTATATAAGGGCAATAATATATTCTCAGTCTTATTCTCTAATCCCTTTTAATGATTCCTAACATCCTGTTTGCTTTTTGACCACCTCTGCACACTGCGTGGACATCTTTAGAGAACTATCCACGATAACTCCAAGATCTTTTCTTGGGGAACTGGAAGGAACTGGAGGAACTGGAGAAAGGACAAAAGAAGCAAGAGAGGAAGAGAAAGGAGGGATGGATGGAGGAAAGGTGAAACAAAAGGACAAACCCGAATGTCCTCAGTGATTCTAAGGGACAAGATCCCAGGTTTGGAATAAAATTCTGCCTCCTTAAGATCATGTTTTCCATGAATTCAACTGTCACCAGATGGATCAGACTGAACAGTTTCAAACCTCGAGGAGACTCTTACCTTCTAAACAGGGTCGGCTGTTTTCAAGTAAAATCACTAAAAGGGAAGGAGAAAACTCGAAAGAGGTTCCTCCTGGCGCTCAGGTACGTGAACCACAATACTCCCCCAGTCCTCAAAGAGAGACCTGGAGAAGGAGACTTGCTGAAGCAAAGCCACAGGGTCTCTGAGGTTTCCCTGGCCCCTCGCCCCTGTCCTGCCTGGCTGATGTCAGCATCTCTCTGTGAGGTCACCACCTCCCCACCACCTTTGGCCAATAGTCTGAGGTCCTGCACAAGGCCTTTGTGATGTCACTGCCACACCCCTCCCTTGCTGGGCTAATGTCCTGCCCCTGGCCAGGCACTTTGGAGGTTTGAGCTACTCCCTGTGGATCACCCCACTCAAGGAGCATTCGTTCTAGGAAGCAAGCCGGCTAGACAGGAAAACATCGGACGCTGCTGCTCCCAATGCTACATTCAGTTCTAAAGAAATTTGTCGACTTTATTGCCAGAAGAGACCATTAGAGCATCTAATCTGACCCCTACATATCACAGGCCTCCTGTATGACACACTAGCTACTTTTGGGGTAAACACATTCCAGAAAGGCATCTAGTCTTCATGAAATGACGTCACGAGACGGAGAATCCACCACTTTCCTTGGTAACTTGTTCCTGTGGTGAATCATCCTCGCTGTTGAATATTTGTGCCTTAATTGTAATATGAATTTGTCTCTTTTCACCTTCGGACCCTGCGAGGTGGGAGTGTGCCAGACCTTGGGCTGCAGCCTGCCGGAACTTCTACATGACAATTAAACAGCCCCACAGCCTGAGCCGTGTGAGCCCAAGTCAGTGGTACGGGCCAGCCACCGGTGTGTAACAAGTTTGCGTGGAGAATTTGCGGCAAAACTGGGAACTGAACCCAGATTGTTTCAATTCTTGCCTCCCCCCTTAACCGCAAGCCCAGCGTGTGTGTGTACAGCATTGTTTTGGTCTGTGTTTGCCTTGTATTGGCTTCCAAGGGAGGCTGTAGAATTTCTTTCATTGGAGGTTTTAAGACCAGGTTAGAGATACGCCAGTCTGCGAATGTCTAGGGATACTTGGTCCTGCCTCAGCACAGCGGGCTGGAGTAGATGACTTCTCAAGATCCCTTCCAGGCCTACATTGAAATAATTCTCTTTTGTGCTGCGTCATGTTCTACGCTGAGCTGTTTTGCATGGTGCCATTTGGAACTGTGACCGCACCATGTCGTGTAGCAGTTTTATGGTGAATTGTTTTGCCTCAGCTTGTTTTCCATTGTGTACTTTTGTCCTAGGATGTCATAGTTCGCATCGTGTTGCTTTCTTTTCGTTTGTTTTGTCATTTTTTTGTGTTGAGTGTAGGTTGTTTTTTTTTTTCCCATGAATTTGCCTGACATTATGTTGTGGTGAGTTTTATTCTGTATGTTGTGTTTTTATATGTATATATTGCATCGCATCCTAGAAATGTAGGGCTAGATAGGACCTCAAGATGTCATCAAGTCCAGCTTTCTCTGCTGAGGCAGGACCAAGTATATGTAGATTATCTCTGACAGAGCATTGTCCTATTTGTTCTTTAAAACTTCCAGGAAAGAGACTCCCCAGCCCCCTTGTAAGACTGTTCCAGAGCTGAACTGCCTTAGCTCTGGGGACACCCACACAGATTTTAGTGGTGAGCAGCTCTGGAGAGAGAGGAGACCCCAGTGAGTGGGCAGTTGGATAAAGAGACTAAAGTTGGGAGGAGAAACATTGACGTGTCCAAGGTCACCCAGGCTGTCTGTGACCGAGCTAGAAATAGTGCCACCGTACTGCTGTTTCTGAAGGTCTCTGCCACACTGCTGTTTTAGGCACTGGTGCAAACCCTTAGTGTAGACAGAATTTACACTAGTGCACTCTGGCACTGGTGCACCATGTCCCAGTGTAAACGCTTCAGGCATTGTAACAGCATTGTAACAGCATTAACATGGAATCACAGACAGTCCTCTTGGGTCATCCCATATATCTCACCATGCAGGTGAGCTCACCTTTGTGACAGGTGGTCCCTTACTCCAGGGGTTCCCAATTTTTTCTTTCTGAGCCTCCCCACCCCCCACCCCCACACACGCTATAAAAACTCCACTGCCCATGTGAGCCACAATAACTGGTTTTCTGCATATAAAATCCAGGGCTGGCGTTAGGGTAGCAAGCAGGGCAACTGCCTGCGGCCCCATGCCACAGGGGCCCCACAAAGCTACATTGCTTAGGCTTTGGCTTCAGCCCTGGTGATGGGGCTCAGGGCCCTGGACTTCAGCCCCCTGCGCTGGGACTTCAGCTTTCTGCACTGGGACTCAGTGAGTCTAATGCCGGCTTTGCTTGGCAGCCCCCTGAAAGCTGCTCACGGCCCCCAGGGGCCCTCGTTGAGAACCACTGCCTTACAGCACGAATCACAGCAATGTTCAAGTTACTGCCAGTCCCGTCACTTCCTTAGGTCAATTAAATCTTAGATCTTCCAACAAAGACACTTGTAGCCAGTCCTGTCATAACCTGTATTAAGACTTATTTAAAAGGAAACGAGAGTTGTTAACAAAGTTAAAGCAGGTAATCCTATAGATGCAGATGAGTTGCAGTCTTAAATTTCAAAGGTAATAGAAGCTTCTGTAATAAGCAAGCTCTACATATTCTTTAGGACTAACCCAGGCTAAGCAGCTGGGGATCTCTTGCTTATGCCTAGAAACTTTGCCCTCCCCGAGTCCAGGCAGCATACAGACAATCAGTTCCTTCTCTATGGGGTTTTCATCCCCTTCCTACCATGTGCTCTGAGCAGGAAACTCAGCTAATGGGAAGTGAAGAGCACAACAACAGTCTTGTGTCCTTGTTAACATCCCATAATAGTCTCTCTGGTGTTGATGGACCTTTCCTGCCAGGCATTCTGTTGCCAATCAGCACTTCACATAGGTAAAGTCTCTCTCCTGTCTGGTGATTTACAGAGCCACAGAGGCTCACAATGCAACTAGTCAGATGTTAACTCAGGCAGCAACTTACAAGCATTCAATAAAGTCTAAACACAAAACACATTCTTATGTTCACAGTCTGTATGAGGAGTATCTACTCATTTCGACTCACTGGGAGCCACAGAAAGAAACAAGGTGTGCTGAGGCAGGAAGGCCCAATCTCAGAGCCCCCAGGGTCACGCTTCCCAAAAGCTAAAACTAGGCCCAGCCCATGAAAGGGCACTCCCAGGAGAGACTGTGTAAAGGCTGGAGCGTCAAATAACTTAGTTAATCTGAGAGAGCTGCCTTGGGGACAATGACAGGGAGAATCCCCAGAGTGACTTCTTTGATTCTGCTCATCTCTGGCCTTTGGTTCATAGAATCACAGAACTGGAAGGGACCTTGAGAGGTAGCTAGTCAGTCCCCTGCACTCAAGGCAGGATGAAGTATTATCTAGACCAGGAGTGGCCAACCTGAGCCTGAGAAAGAGCCAGAATTTACCAATATACATTGCTAAAGAATCATCAGCTCCCACCCCCTGCTCCCAGTGCCTCCCACCCATGGGAAGCCACACTAATCAGCACCCCCCCCCTCCTCGCACTCCCGATCAGCTGTTCATGCTATGCAAGACACTCGGTGGGGGGGACGGGGGGGATGGAGCATGGGCACTGCAGGCTCAGGGAAGGGGGTGGGAAGGGGTGGAGTGGGGGCAGGGCCTGTAGCTGAGTAGTGAGCACACCCAGCACATTGGAAAGTTGGTGCCTGTAGCACCAGCCCTGGCGTTGGTGCCTGTACAAGGAGCCGTATTAAATTCTAAAGAGCCACATGTTGGCCACCCCTGATCTAGACCATCCCTGAGAGGTATTTGTCCAGCCTGCTCTTAAAAATCCCCAATGATGGAGATTCCACAACCTCCCTAGGCAATTTATTCCAGTGCTTAACCACCCTGACAGGGAGTTTTTCCTAATGTCCAACCTAAACCTTCCTTGCTGCAATTTAAGCCCATTGCTTCTTGTCCTGTCCTCAGAGGTTAAGAACAATGTTTCTCCTTCCTCCTTGAAATGAACTTTTATGTACTTGAAAGCTGATCATATCTTCTCCTGACTAAACAAACACAATTTTTTCAGTCTTCCCTCATAGGTGATGTTTTCTAGACCTTTAATCATTTTTATTGCTCTTCTCTGGACTTTCTCCAATTTTTCCACATCTTTCCTGAAATGTGGCACCCAGAACTGGACACATTACTCCAGTTGAGGCCTAATCAGTGCAGAGTAGAGCGGAAGAATTACTTCTCATGTCTTGCTTACAATACTCCTGCTAATACATCTCAGGATTATACTTGGTTTTTCCAACAGTGTAACACTGTTGACTCATATTTAGCTTGTGATCCACTGACTCTCCCAGATCCGTTTCTCCTGTGCTCCTTCCTAGGCAGTCATTTCCTGTCTTGTATGTGTGCAACAGATTGTTCCTTCCTAAGTGGAGTACTTTGGATTTGTCCTCATTGAATTTCATCCTATATTCTCCAATTTGTCCAGATCATTTTGAATTGTAATTCCTAGCCTCCAAAGCACTTGCAGCCCTCCCAGTTTGGTATCATCTACAAACGGTATAAGTGTAACAGAGAGACTCTGCTACTGGGAGGGTTTCACTATGACTAGGAGGGTTACACCCTGGTGGGAGGGCTAGGCCTGTACTGGAATAAGGTCATTTTGTGCTACACAGTGTGGCAGAACCTAGAATGTCCATTACCAGGGAAAATGCTGGGGAATTGACATGTGGAAAGGACAGAAACCCTGTCTGAATTCTCTCACATTGCCCTTCTTGCCCTGGCAGGCTACAGAATAATGTCCACCTTTCGCCCCAAATCATCCCCTCCTCCCAGCAGGAAGGAAACGGCTGCAATGGAGCTGGCTCAGGTAAGGGATTATCAGGGAGCTGGTGGTGGGTTCTGCTTGGAGGAGAGGAGAAGTAAATGTATAGGAGAGCAGGAGCTGCTAGAGGTAGTGGGAGGCAGGAACTGTCTAGGGTGTGGAATGGGAGGGGAAAGGATGTGACAAACCTGCTGAGACTTGTGTACTCTAGGGTGTGATGGGCTGTCACCCCGGGGGTGCAGACTGGGGGGCTTCTGGGAAACACTGTCCCTCTAACCCTCAAACTGGGTTGGCCCTTCTCACACTGCCAGCCTCCAGGCCCTGTTATTACCCAACAGGACAGCAGGTGGCACCACGCATCCAACTAAGCTACCTGAGTGCGTTACCTAAGCCACTCAAAGACAGATAGAAGACAAAAGCCAATTTCCCAGCCATAAGTGGTAGCAAACAGATCAAAGCAGATTACTTAACAAATAACCAAAAACTCAAACTAAGCTTAACATACTATCTGGATAGAATTTGAATTAGCAGTTTCTCACCCTGACTGATGATACAAGCAGTCCACCAAGTTTCCATACACAAGCTAAAAATCCCTTTACCTTGGGACCAGCAGTTCCCCCAGTTCAGTCTTTCTTCCTCAGGTGTTTCCAGGAGTTCTCTTGTGTGGGGAATGAGGCCAAGAAATGATGTCACACTCCACCTTATGTAGCTTTTCCATATTGGGAACCATTTGTTCCAAACTTGTTTCCCAGTCCAGTTTGTGGAAAAATACAGGTACAAAAATGGAGTTCGTTGTCATGTGGTCTGCTCACATGCCCTAGCATGCACTGCTGAGTCATAGTAGCCATGGCTCATAGGCCAGCTGAAAAATTCACAAGAGGGCTAAGCTCTTCCACGGTCCATTGTCTTTCTTGATGAACCATGAACACTGTCTGGCTTCTTTGTTGTACCTGAAAGGCTTGTTGTGAGTGTTACCCAGAGTAAACACATTTGAAATACAGATACAGAGTCAATATCCATAACTTCAGTTACGAACATGATACATGCACACAAATAGGACAGTCATATTCAGCAAATCATAACTTTTCCAATGACACTGAACATGACACATCTTGCACAAAATGCAACATAATTATGTTCTAATCATTTTATAATCATACCACTATGCTGAATGTGTGGTGTAGTGTCAGGGCCTAATTTCAAGGCACAGGAGTTGGGAATGGAACTTCCACTCTTTGTGGAACAGGAAATAACCCTCCAGCCAGGGCTGGGAAAACTTCCCGGACTCCCAGTGCTGGAGCCTGAATCTTCTGACACTTCATTAGTTACCACGAACCCCAATCTTTGTGGCAACTGCAAACTTTATCAATGATGATTTTATATTCTCTTCCAGGTCATTGATAAGAATGTTAAATAGCACAGGGCCAAAACCAATCCTTGTGGGAACCCTCTAGAAAGAAATCTACTCAAGCATGGTTCCCCATTTACAATCATAGTTTTTAATCTGTTTAATGTATGCTGTGTTTATTTTGTATCTTTCTAGTTTTCTAGTCAAAATATTGTGCTGAACCAAGTCATATGCCTTACAGAAGCCTAGGTAATGTTTTCACCTCTCAGCTCATCAATACTATTAGCTGCAACCAAACTTTTGATCTCACCCAATAAGGATATCCAGTTAGATTGATTGGATCTGTTGTCTCTGAACCTTTGTTAATTGGTACTAATTATATTACCCTCCTTTACCTCTTTATTAATTAAATCCATATTCGCTGCTCTATTATCTTGCCCAGTATCCGACTAACACTCTTGTAATTAGCTGGGTCATCTCTTTTACACTTTTTAAATATTGGCACAGCATTAGCTTTATTCCATTCTTCTGGAATTTCCCCATTGGTCCAAGTCCTAATTAAAATCAACATTAACAGTCCTCCACCAGGTCTTTCAAAACTCTTAATACAAGTTATCTGGACCTGCTTATTTAAACATGTCTAACTGTAATAGCTGCTGTTTAACATCCTCGTGAGTTATTGTTGGGATGGAAAGACTGTCGTTGTCAACGTCTTATATGATTACATCATCTGTTTTCTCCAACTCCAGGAGTGAAATATTTATTGAACACTTTTACCTCTTCTGTATTATTTTTGATAATTCTGCCATTTCTATCTAGTAATTTACCACTACCATTGTTAGGGATTAATTTTGTACTTAATATACTTTTTTAAAACTTCCTTCTTATTTTCATTAAGTGGTCATTGATTCCTGATAGCTTCCCTTACCAATTTTCTACAATTCTGACTTTCTAACTTATATTCTTTACTGTTGACTTCCCCGTTCTTCCATATATTTTATTTGGAGATTCCTACCAGGGAGCCACCAGCAGGGTCCAGAGACAGCCCCATCTCCTATATCAAGCCCTGGTTAGTAGCTATGTGATAAATGTGATGACTCTGCCTCTGTCTGTCAGCTGGGAGACACAAAGGTTCTCTCTTTCCACCCTCTGATGCCTCCTGGCTGCTCTAAGCAAGGTGGGGTGGGACTCTGTTAACATGTGCCTCCTGGAGCTCCCATTTACCTGGTGCTGCTGTTCCGTGAATAGTGGGGTTGTGAGTGGGGCAGCAGGTACTGAGTGTTGGACTCTTGCTCTTTCAGGGGCCGGTGACCTTCGAGGAGGTGGCTGTGTATTTCACCAGGGAAGAGTGGGTTCTGCTGGACCCCACTCAGAGAGCCCTCTACAGGGATGTCATGCAGGAGAACTATGAGACGGTGGTCTTGCTGGGTAAGGAGTCCTGTTGCCTGGGTTATTAGAAGCTGTGGGGTCTCTAAAGAACCTGAGTAGTAATAACTGTATACCTTTATTCATCATACAAGTTTTGCAGGTTTTCTTGCCCCCCTTTTTTGCCTTATCTCCCACACGCTAGTATCATTTTTGGACATGTGCCTTTTTGGTGCCGTCAGTCATTTTAAAATTGGATTTAATATATCCTTATTGGCTATATTAATCACTGTAGCTTTCATGCCTTTTCCTCATTTTAAGAGGAAAATATGCCTCCTGTAGAATTCTAAATTGAGTAAATATGTGTATGACTCATGCATGGTTTGTGTGACAGTGAGATGAGCTCTTTTAGGAGAGCGTGTAATGTTGCCATTCAGGATCCCATGGGTGAAGGGATAAGAGAGTCGTGGGAGGGGCGGAGAAGAGGGGGGAGTAGATAATTCTGGGGTGCCAGGACATGGGGAGGGTGTGTGCAGGGTTAGAGCTAAGAAGCAGCAGGGAGGTAGGAGGTAGTGAGAGATGAGGAGAAAATACAAGAAGCTCCCAAGGTGCCGGGAAGTGGTGCCGGCTGAGAGTAATGGGAAGAAGGGGAGGAGTGTGGAGAAGGGCACCCAGGAAGTGGGCTGGGTGGGTCATTGGGAGTGAGGAGAGGTTTGGGAATCTAGAGCTGTGGGGGATCCCAGACCTTTAACCCTCAATCCCTACTGAAGCCTTGTTGCTTTAGAGCCTACACTCCAGTTTTATTTCTGTTCAGTTTCACTTCTTTTTACATTTCCCCCCCCAAATATCATTATTTTAACATTTGACCTCCCTCTCCCACTCATAACCCCTCTCCCCATATAACCTCCCCATGTCTATGCTCAGTGACCCTGGCCACTGATCCTGAGTCCTTGCTGCATTCCTCCCTGTGACGATGCGGTTCTGGCGGGACCCAACGGAGAGTGCCAAATCAGGACCAATTGCTCAAACAGGGCATTCACAGCCCTAGGCTGGGGTTTTTCCACCTCTAAGGCAAACCAAACCAGCCAGACAAAGAGGACTTTGGTTTCACCCCACTGGCTAACCACAAGTCACACAAGCAATTCCCTTAGACACTCCAGTCTCCCAGTATCACCACCAGTGCCACTCGTCCTGGGGATGAATGGTTATGAAAACCAACACCCCAATAAAAGAAAACGGTTCTCTCGATCCCAAAGGACCAAGCCCCAGACCCAGGTCAATATACACATCAGATCTTACCCACAAATCACACTGTTGCCAATCCTTTAGAATCTAAAATCTAAAGGTTTATTCATAAAGGAAAAAAGGTAGAGATGAGAGCTAGAATTGGTTAAATGGAATCAATTACATACAGTAATGGCAAAGTTCTTAGTTCAGGCTTGTAGCAGTGATGGCATAAACTGCAGGTTCAAATCAAGTCTCTGGAGTACATCCCCCACTGGGATGGGTCATCAGTCCTTTGTGCAGAGCTTCAGTTTGTAGCAAAGCCCTCCAGAGGTAAGAAGCAGGATTGTAGACCAGATGGAGATGAGGCATCAGCCTTAGATAGGCTTTTCCAGGTGTAAGAACCTCTTTGTCCTTACTGTGGAAAATTACAGCAAAATGGAGTCTGGAGTCACATGGGCCAGTCCCTGCATACTTTGCTGAGTCACAAGGCGTGTCTGCCTTCTCTCCATGGGTCAATTGTGTAGCTGATGGTCCTTAATGGGCCATCAAGCAAGCTGGGCAGAGCTAACACCAACTTGTCTGGGATGTTTCCCAGAAGCACAGCACCAACTTGAAATACAGACAGTATAGAGCCAATATACATAACTTCAACTAAAATGACACATGCACACAGACAGCATAGTCATAACCAGCAACCCATAACCTGGTCATAGACATCTTATATGACCCCCTTTATCTAACATTTGGTGGCACTACAGGACCTTGGTTACAAACCATGTTCTATATGGTCCCAGTTTATACCAATAACGTCACACTCCCTCCCATAGCAGGGCCGCTACCCAGACACAAATGGGCACTTTGTTGATGATGTCACTGGGTGGTTGCGTAGCCTGCACAATTTTACACTTATAAGATTACATATTCCGAAGCCCTTCACACCACTCGGGCTTATCTCTATACACCCATACAGTCTGTTCCCCAGTGTTCCCTTCCCAGCTCTGATGCTGCAGAGCATTTACCCCGTCCTCCTTCCCAGCCTTGCCTGTGTCCCTGTTCCTGTTCCCCACTTAATAAACATGATTCCAATTTCCCTTCCCCTCCTGTTTGACCCCAGTTTATATAGTCATATTGCCAGCTACACCTAGCACGATTGATTGTACAGAAGAGAGAAACAATTAGAGAACCAGACAGATAAACAACAGAAAAGTGAGGGCCATAAAGATAGAACAATACAGAAATGAGAGTTTCGCAGTCAGAGCCATTGATAAGTGATTTCTTGCCAGACAGGATGCTGTCAAACTAAGTTTCTTTTATCCATCTTAAGATCTGTTTCTTTATCTGGTGGTGATGGGCATCATACAGACAGGATCGTCTTCCTAACAGCCTAATAGCACCTTATTTCAGTGTGACTGGTTTGGGATGAGAGGATGTGACCCTTCGCTTCCCAGCTAATGGCTGCCCCTGCTGCTTAGCCAAAGTCCTTAGCCTAAGAAAAAGGCCTCAGCCTATCCTAGTGAGAGAAGACCCATACACAGGCAGACTGAGATTTTAAAGTGCTCTCAGATGAGCTCCAGACCAACAAGTATGCACAGTAATTATTCAGCCAGTATTTTAGGAGAACTGCAATGTTAGAGAGAATCATGAACTGCTCAGAGACAATTAATGCAGAGAAGCAGCAAAATCCATCAAACATATAAGTGGTTATGACTTATTTACTTGGTCTTCAAAGAGAACAACAAGGACCTGAGTCTGCTCCCTGTCATTAACCTCCTGCTCAGCCAATCAGGGTAGAGACTGAGGAGGGGAGGCTGAGGGGTCTCACCAGAGAGCTAAAAGGATGGCCCAGGTCACTGGCGGGGATCACTGCCCCAGCACTACTGCAGCCCCTCAGTTTGGGGTGGACCTCCCAAAGTGAGAGCTGCCGAGCACTCCCCCGCAACACACACACACACACACACACACACACACACACACACACACACACACCCTCTCCTGGGGTTAGGAGGGGAACAGGAGAAAGGATAAAAGAAGCAAGAGAGGAAGAGAAAGGAGGGATGGATGGAGGTAAAGGTGAAACAAAAAGGACAAACCCTAATGTCCTCAGTGATTCTAAGGGACAAGATCCCAGGTTTGGAATAAAATTCTGCCTCCTTAAGATCATGTTTTCCATGAATTCAACTGTCACCAGATGGATCAGACTGAACAGTTTCAAACCTCGAGGAGGCTCTAACCCTCTAAACAGGGTCGGCTGTTTTCAAGTAAAATCACTAAAAGGGAAGGAGAAAACTCGAAAGAGGTTCCTCCTGGCGCTCAGGTACGTGAACCGCAATATTCCCCCAGTCCTCAAAGAGAGACCTGGAGAAGGAGACTTGCTGAAGCAAAGCCACAGGGTCTCTGAGCTTTCCCTGGCCCCTCGCCCCTGTCCTGCCTGGCTGATGTCAGCATCTCTCTGTGAGGTCACCACCTCCCCACCACCTTTGGCCAATAGTCTGAGCCCCTGCAAAAGGCCTTTGTGATGTCACTGCCACACCCCTCCCTTGCTGGTCTAATGTCCTGCCCCTGGCCAGGCACTTTGAAGGTTTGAGCTACTCCCTGTGGATCACCCCACTCAAGGAGCATTCATTCTAGGAAGCAAGCCGGCTAGACAGGAAAACATCAGACGCTGCTGCTCCCAATGCTACATTCAGTTTTAAAGAAATTAGTCAACTTTATTGCCAGAAGAGACCATTAGAGCATCTAATCTGACCCCTGCATATCACAGGCCTCCTGTATGACACACTAGCTACTTTTGGGGTAAACACATTCAAGAAAGGCATCTAGTCTTCATGAAATGATGTCACGAGACGGAGAATCCACCAATTTCCTTGGTAGCTTGTTCCTGTAGTGAATCATCCTCGCTGTTGAATATTTGTGCCTTAATTGTAATATGAATTTGTCTCTTTCCACCTTCCCGCCATTGGGTTTTTTTATGCCTTTGTCTGCTACATTAAAGAGCCCTTTCATAGCCAATCTTTCCTCTCCAGTAAGGCACTTCAACATTTCAATGAAGTGACCTTTCAATCTTCTTTTGAGAAGCTAAACAGGTTGAGCTCTTTCAATAGCTCACTAGAAGGCATTTTTCTCCAGCCCTCAGAACATTTGGTGGCTCTTTGCTGCCTCAACTCCAATTTCACACCATCTTTTTCAAATGAGGACACCAAAACTGGAGGCAGTATTCCAGTATCAGTCTCACTGATACCATGTCACCTCCTGTGACGTTATTGACATAATCTGTAACTGTATAGATCACCGTTGCCACCACTGTTCTATATTTGCAGCCAATATTGTATAAAGGTGGTCACATAAAGGGTCTTTGGAGAGGTTATGATTGGCTGATTATAATTATGCTATCTCTAGATAGCCCTCTTGTGAATTTTTCAGCTAGCCTATGAGCCATGGCTACTATGACTCAGCAGGGCATGCTAGGGCATGTGAGCAGACCACATGACAATGAACTCCATTTTTGTACCTGTATTTTTCCACAAACTGGACTGGGAAACAAGTTTGGAACAAATGGTTCCCGCAATATGGAAAAGCTACATAAGGTGGAGTGTGACATCATTTCTTGGCCTCATTCCCCACACAAGAGAACTCCTGGAAACACCTGAGGAAGAAAGACTGAACTGGGGGAACTGCTGGTCCCAGGGTAAAGGGATTTTTAGCTTGTGTATGGAAACTTGGTGGACTGCTTGTATCATCAGTCAGGGTGAGAAACTGCTAATTCAAATTCTATCCAGATAGTATGTTAAGCTTAGTTTGAGTTTTTGGTTATTTGTTAAGTAATCTGCTTTGATCTGTTTGCTACCACTTATGGATGGGAAATTGGCTTTTGTCTTCTATCTGTCTTTGAGTGGCTTAGGTAACGCACTCAGGTAGCTTAGTTGGATGCCTGGTGCCACCTGCTGTCCTGTTGGGTAATAACAGGGCCTGGAGAGGCTGGCAGTGTGAGAAGGGCCAACCCAGTTTGAGGGTTAGAGGGACAGTGTTTCCCAGAAGCCCCCCAGACTGCACCCCCGGGGTGACAGCCCATCACACCCTAGAGTACACAAGTCTCAGCAGGTTTGTCACATCCTTTCCCCTTCCATTCCACACCCTAGACAGTTCCTGCCTCCCACTACCTCTAGCAGCTCCCGCCCTCCTATACATTTACTTCTCCTCTCCCTCCAAGCAGAACCCACCACCAGCTCCCTGATAATCCCTTACCTGAGCCAGCTCCATTGCAGCCGTTTCCTTCCTGCTGGGAGGAGGGGATGATTTGGGGCGAAAGGTGGACATTATTCTGTAGCCTGCCAGGGCAAGAAGGGCAATGTGAGAGAATTCAGACAGGGTTTCTGTCCTTTCCACATGTCAATTCCCCCCAGCATTTTCCCCTGGTAATGGACATTCTAGGTTCTGCCACACTGTGTAGCACAAAATGACCTTATTCCAGTACAGGCCTAGCCCCCTCCCACCAGGGTGTAACCCTCCTAGACATAGTGAAACCCTCCCAGTAGCAGAGTCTCTCTGTTACACTTATACTGTTTGTAGATGATACCAAACTGGGAGGGGCTGCAAGTGCTTTGGAGGCTAGAATTACAATTCAAAATGATCTGGACAAACTGGAGAATATAGGATGAAATTCAATGAGGACAAATCCAAAGTACTCCACTTAGGAAGGAACAATCTGTTGCCGGCCCAAAAAAGGCCTGAGGCAGCAAACAGTGGTTCGTTGCCCGGTGTGCGTCGCACTAATTATCACACCAGGGTGGAGAATGCAGAAAAAGTTTATTTGAGCTCAAGTAAGGTGCCAGGGAGGTATTTACAACCTCAAATCCTGCACACAGAGATACAAGCTGTGTGTCCCTTCTTATACATGATTTCAACAAGGCATTCTCATTACCCCCCATTGCCCACTCACCCCCCTTCTCCCTTCTAGTCCCCTCCCATATAATAGGCACTTTGTATAGTTAACAATTACATCAAACAGATTAAATCATCCTTGACAGCAAACAATTTATCTCATAACTTTTCAAGGCTGTTACCTTGGTTTACTTCTGAATTTATTACCTTGTCCCTCCTCCCCTCTTTCTAAACTAAACAGGAGATAGTAAAAGGGGCCCTATCTTCTGGTGTCTTACACTGATAAGGAGCAGTTACACATTCCATTCTAAATGCTGACTTAGGAATTCAACTAGAGTTTAACATAAAGGGACTCTTAGACCAGCATAAAATAACTTTGGTCCATTTAGGCCTGGTACAGAAAAGCTTCATTAACACTGTGTTTTTCTACCCTCCTGAGTTATCTAGGGATATGCCTAATGGCACCAACAAATCTGTTGCACACATACAAGACAGGAAATGACTGCCTAGGAAGGAGCACAGGAGAAACGGATCTGGGAGAGTCAGTGGATCACAAGCTAAATATGAGTCAACAGTGTTACACTGTTGGAAAAAACCCAAGTATAATCCTGAGATGTATTAGCAGGAGTATTGTAAGCAAGACATGAGAAGTAATTCTTCCGCTCTACTCTGCACTGATTAGGCCTCAACTGGAGTAATGTGTCCAGTTCTGGGTGCCACATTTCAGGAAAGATGTGGAAAAATTGGAGAAAGTCCAGAGAAGAGCAATAAAAATGATTAAAGGTCTAGAAAACATCACCTATGAGGGAAGACTGAAAAAATTGTGTTTGTTTAGTCAGGAGAAGATATGATCAGCTTTCAAGTACATAAAAGTTCATTTCAAGGAGGAAGGAGAAACATTGTTCTTAACCTCTGAGGACAGGACAAGAAGCAATGGGCTTAAATTGCAGCAAGGAAGGTTTAGGTTGGACATTAGGAAAAACTCCCTGTCAGGGTGGTTAAGCACTGGAATAAATTGCCTAGGAGGTTGTGGAATCTCCATCATTGGGGATTTTTAAGAGCAGGCTGGACAAATACCTCTCAGGGATGGTCTAGATCAGGGTGGCCAACATGTAGCTCTTTAGAATTTAATACGCAGCTCCTTGTACAGGCACCAACTCCGGGGCTGGTGCTACAGGCACCAACTTTCCAATGTGCTGGGTGTGCTCACTACTCAGCTACAGGCCCTGCCCCCACTCCACCCCTTCCCACCCCCATACCTGAGCCTGCAGTGCCCACGCTCCATCCCCCCCATCCCCCCCACCGAGTGTCTTGCATAGCATGAGCAGCTGATCGGGAGTGCGAGGAGGGGGGGTGCTGATTAGTGTGGCTTCCCATGGGTGGGAGGCACTGGGAGCAGGGGGTGGGAGCTGATGATTCTTTAGCAATGTATATTGGTAAATTCTGGCTCTTTCTCAGGCTCAGGTTGGCCACTCCTGGTCTAGATAATACTTCATCCTGCCTTGAGTGCCCTGTCATTGTCCCCAAGGCAGCTCTCTCAGATTAACTAAGTTATTTGACGCTCCAGCCTTTACACAGTCTCTCCTGGGAGTGCCCCTTTCATGGGCTGGGCCTAGTTTTAGCTTTTGGGAAGCGTGACCCTGGGGGCTCTGAGATTGGGCCTTCTTGCCTCAGCACACCTTGTTTCTTTCTGTGGCTCCCCAGTGAGTCCAAATGAGTAGATACTCCTCATACAGACTGTGAACATAAGAATGTGTTTTGTGTTTAGACTTTATTGAATACTTGTAAGTTGCTGCCTGAGTTAACATCTGACTAGTTGCATTGTGAGCCTCTGTGGCTCTGTAAATCACCAGACAGGAGAGAGACTTTACCTATGTGAAGTGCTGATTGGCAACAGAATGCATTACACCCTGCCTGGCAGGAAAGGTCCATCAACACCAGAGAGACTATTATGGGATGTTAACAAAGACACAAGACTGTTGTTGTGCTCTTCACTTCCCAGTAGCTAAGTTTCCTGCTCAGACCACATGGTACGACGGGGATCAAAACCCCCATAGACAAGGAACTGATGGTCTGAAGGCCGCCGGGCCTCTGGGGGGGGGGGAGTGGGCAAAGTTTCTAGGCATAAGCAAGAGATCCCCAGCTGCTTAGCCTGAGTTAGTCCTAAAGAATATGTAGAGCTTGCTTATTACAGAAGCTTCTATTACCTTTGAAATTTAAGACTGCAACTCATCTGCATCTATAGGATTACCTGCTTTAACTTTGTTAACAACTCTCGTTTCCTTTTAAATAAGTCTTAATACAGGTTATGACAGGACTGGCTACAAGTGTCTTTGTTGGAAGATCTAAGATTTAATTGACCTAAGGAAGTGACGGGTCCTTTGGGACTGGCAGTAACTTGAACATTGCTGTGATTCGTGCTGTAAGGCAGTGGTTCTCAACCAGGGCCCCCCTTGGGGGGCCGTGAGCAGCTTTCAGGGGGCTGCCAAGCAAAGCCGGCATTAGACTCACTGAGTCCCAGGGCAGAAAGCTGAAGTCCCAGCGCAGGGGGCTGAAGTCCAGGGCCCTGAGCCCCATCACCAGGGCTGAAGCCAAAGCCTAAGCAATGTAGCTTATGGGGGCCCCTGTGGCATGGGGCCGCAGGCAGTTGCCCTGCTTGCTACCCCTAACGCCAGCCCTGGATTTTATATGCAGAAAACCAGTTATTGTGGCCCACATGGGCAGTGGAGTTTTATAGCGTGTGTGGGGTGGGGGTAGGGGTGGGGGCTCAGACAGAAAAAGGTTGGGAACCCCTGGAGTAAGGGACCACCTGTCACAAAGGTGAGCTCACCTGCGTGGTGAGATATATGGGATCACCATGTTAATGCTGTTACAATGCCTGAAGCGTTTACACTGGATACTTGGTTGGTGAAATCTCCATACAGACCTCACACCGAATTTGGGGTTTGTGCCCTGCTTCTCACCAGTCTGCCTGAGGCTGGTGCTAGTGCTCTCGAGTCACTGAAGACAGTGTTACAGAGAAAGGAGCTGTGACTTCCCCAAGGTCACCAAACAGGTCCATGACAGAGCCAGGAACAGATCCTGTTAACTCCCGAGCCCTGTCACTCGCAGCTTGGAAAGATCCCCAGTGCACACTGTAGGAAGAGGTGTGCAGGGATTGCAAATGAGCTGCTCTGCCAAGACAGCCTGCACATCCATGGACAAACCACCTCGCTGGGGGTGTGTCCCCTGGGTCAGGAGAAGTCAGTGTCCAGTCCTGTGGGGCTGTGCTCCTGGCTCATACCTCCAGCACTCAGTGCTGCCCCTCCATTACCAGCTGCACCGTTCAGTCAGCCTCAGGCCTCAGGGAGGTCACAGCCCCTCTCCCCACCCCAAACCTTCAAACTGGGACATGGTGCACCAGTGCCAGAGTGCACTAGTGTAAATTCTGTCTACACTAAGGGTTTGCACCAGTGCCTAAAACAGCAGTGTGGCAGAGACCTTCAGAAACAGCAGTACGGTGGCACTAGAACCTATTTCTAGCTCGGTCACAGACAGCCTGGGTGACCTTGGACACGTCAATGTTTCTCCTCCCAACTTTAGTCTCTTTATCCAACTGCCCACTCACTGGCGTCTCCTCTCTCTCCAGAGCTGCTCACCACTAAAATCTGTGTGGGTGTCCCCAGAGCTAAGGCAGTTCAGCTCTGGAACAGTCTTACAAGGGGGCTGGGGAGTCTCTTTCCCTGGAAGTTTTTAAGAACAAATAGGACAAAGCTCTGTCAGAGATAATCTACATATACTTGGTCCTGCCTCAGCAGAGAAAGCTGGCCTTGATGACATCTTGAGGTCCTATCTAGCCCTACATTTCTAGGATGCTATGCAATATATACATATAAAAACACAACATACAGAATAAAACTCACCACAACATAGTGTCAGGAAAATTCAGGGGGAAAAAAAACACAACCTACACTCCACAGCATAAAATGACAATACAAAGGAAAAGAAAGCAACACGATGCGAACTATGACATCCTAGGACAAAAGTACACAATGGAAAACAAGCTGAGGCAAAACAATTCACCATAAAACTGCTACACAAAATGGTGCGATCACAGTTCCAAATGGCACCATGCAAAACAGCTCAGCGTAGAACATGACGCAGCACAAAAGAGAATTATTTCAGTGTAGGTCTGGAAGGGATCTTGAGAAGTCATCTACTCCAGCCCGCTGTGCTGAGGCAGGACCAAGTATCCTAGACATTTGCAGACTGGCGTATCTCTAACCTGGTCTTAAAAACCCCCAATGAAGGAAATTCCACAGCCTCCCTTGGAAGCCAATACAAGGCAAACACAGACCAAAACAATGCTGTACACACACACGCTGGGCTTGCGGTTAAGGGGGGAGGCAAGAATTGAAACAATCTGGGTTCAGTTCCCAGTTTTGCCGCAAATTCTCCACGCAAACTTGTTACACACCGGTGGCTGGCCCGTACCACTGACTTGGGCTCACACAACTCAGGCTGTGGGGCTGTTTAATTGTCATGTAGAAGTTCCGGCTTGGGCTGCAGCCCAAGGTCTGGCACACTCCCACCTCGCCGGGTCCTAAGGTGAAAAGAGACAAATTCATATTACAATTAAGGCACAAATACTCAACAGCGAGGATGATTCACCACAGGAACAAGTTACCAAGGAAAGTGGTGGATTCTCTGTCTCGTGACGTCATTTCATGAAGACTAGATGCCTTTCTGGAATGTGTTTACCCCAAAAGTAGCTAGTGTGTCATACAGGAGGCCTGTGATATGCAGGGGTCAGATTAGATGCTCTAATGGTCTCTTCTAGCCATAAAGTCGACTAATTCCTAAAAAACTGAGTGTAGCATTGGGAGCAGCGTCTGATGTTTTACTGTCTAGCTGGCTTTCTTCCTAGAACGAACGCTCCTTGAGTGGGGTGATCCGAAGGGAGTAGCTCAAACCTCCAAAGTGCCTGGCCAGGGGCAGGACATTAGCCCAGCAAGGGAGGGGTGTGGCAGTGACATCACAAAGGCCTTTTGCAGGACCTCAGACTATTGGCCAAAGGCGGTGGGGAGGTGGTGACCTCACAGAGAGATGCTGACATCAGCCAGGCTGGACAGGGGCGAGGGGCCAGGGAAACCTCAGAGACCCTGTGGCTTTGCTTCAGCAAGTCTCCTTCTCCAGGTCTCTCTTTGAGGACTGGGGGAATATTGGGGTTCCTGTACCTGAGCGCCAGGAGGAACCTCTTTCGAGTTTTCTCCTTCCCTTTTAGTGATTTTACTTGAAAACAGCCGACCCTATTTAGAAGGTAAGAGCCTCCTCGAGGTTTGAAACTGTTCAGTCTGATCCATCTGGTGACAGTTGAATTCATGGAAAACATGATCTTAAGGAGGCAGAATTTTATTCCAAACCTGGGATCTTGTCCCTTAGAATCACTGAGGACATTAGGGTTTGTCCTTTTTGATTCACCTTTTCCTCCATCCATCCCTCCTTTCTCTTCCTCTCTTGCTTCTTTTCTCCTTTCTCCTGTTCCTCCTAACACCAGGAGAGGGTGTGTGTGTGTGTGTGTGTGTGTGTGTGTGTGTGTGTGTGTTATGGGGAGTGCTCGGCAGCTCTCACTGTGGGAGGTCCACCCAAAACTGTGGAGCTGCAGTAGTGCAGGGGCAGTGATTCCTGCCAGTGACCTGGGCCATCCTTTGAGCTCTCTGGTGAGACCCTCAGCCTTCCATCCTCAGTCTCTACCCTGATTGTCTGAGCAGGGGGTTAATGACAGGGAGGAGACTCAGGTCTTGTTCTTTTTTAAGACCAAGTAAATAAGTCATAACCAGTTATATGTTTGATGGATTTTGCTGCTTCTCTGAATTAATTGTCTCTGAGCAGTTCATGATTCTCTCTAACATTGCAGTTCTCATAAAATACTGGCTTAATAATTACTTTGCATACTTGTTGGACTGGAGCTCATCTGAGAGCACTTTATTGAGGTCATTCAATGTATGAAATTCAAGATCCGATGGTTAATTTGAAAATCAGGTCTCTGGGGTCCTATTCCCAATTCAGCCATTGACTGGCTTTGTGACCTAAGACAAGTCAATTCTCCTTTTTCAGCCTGAGCATCTCCCTCTTTCAAGTAGGGATAATAATGATCCGCTCCTACCTACCTCAACACACTCACTCTTCCCCAACACACACACACTGTCTCTCCCACACACAAACAGTCTCCACACTGCAGCTGAAAAGCAGCTGGCAATCTAGTAGGATGACCCTGGAACAATGGGATAGAGAAACCTTCATCACTGAAAGTGCAGCCACAAAGACACCACACACCAGCTTCCCCTAGCTGGCAAGAATCAAACCTCCACAGAAAGATTCCTGTGGTATCGTAGGCCAGCTTCCTAAGGCCTCAGCCTCAACCACTTAACACAGGGACCTTTCTACATTCTGGTTCTGTTCTAACGGAAGGATCATTTCCAATTGTTCGCTCAGACCAGCTTGCCCAGCACCCTCACTGCTGTGCATCTGTGTATGTGTGGCCATGGCTGAACAGCCCATTTCCCTTCTGGCTGGAGCATGCTTAGAGTGAGTTTGTGGTTAATGATGTTGCTGTAGATTGTTGGCTTCCTGCCTTGGCAATTCAGACAGTTCCTTTTCCCAACATATCTCCAGCACATCAGTCCCTGGAGGGTCTCCTGGGCAGTGGAAAACATAAGAACATAAGAATGGCCTTACTGGGTCAGATCAAAGGCCCATCCAGCCCAGTATCTGTCTGCCGACAGTGGCCAATGCCAGGTGCCCCAGAAGGAGTGAACCTAACAAGTAATGATCAAGTGATCTCTCTCCTGCCATCCATCTCCATCCTCTGACAAACAGAGGCTAGGGACACCATTCTTACCCATCCTCGCTAATAGCCATTTATGGACTTAGCCACCATGAATTTATCCAGTTCCTTTTAAACATTGTCATAGTCTAGCCTTCACAACCTCCTCAGGCAAGGAGTTCCACAAGTTGACTGTGCGCTGCATGAAGAAGAACTTCCTTTTATTTGTTTTAAACCTGCTGCCTATTAATTTCATTTGGTGACCCCTAGTTCTTGTATTATGGGAATAAGTAAATAACTTTTCATATCCACTTTCTCAACATCACTCATGATTTTATATACCTCTATCATGTCCCCCTTAGTCTTCTCTTTTTCCAAACTGAAGAGTCCTAGCCTCTTTAATCTTTCCTCATATAGGACCCTCTCTAAACCCCTAATCATTTTAGTTGCTCTTTTCTGAACCTTTTCTAGTGCTAGAATATCTTTTTGAGGTGAGGAGACCACATCTGTACACAGTATTCGAGATGTGGGCGTACCATGGACTTATATAAGGGCAATAATATATTCTCAGTCTTATTCTCTAATCCCTTTTAATGATTCCTAACATCCTGTTTGCTTTTTGACCACCTCTGAACACTGCGTGGACATCTTTAGAGAACTATCCACGATAACTCCAAGATCTTTTCTTGGGAACTGGAAGGAACTGGAGGGAACTGGAGAAAGGACAAAAGAAGCAAGAGAGGAAGAGAAAGGAGGGATGGATGGAGGAAAAGGTGAAACAAAAGGACAAACCAGAATGTCCTCAGTGATTCTGAGGACAAGATCCCAGGTTTGGACTAAAATTCTGCCTCCTTAAGATCATGTTTCCCATGAATTCAACTGTCACCAGATGGATCAGACTGAACAGTTTCAAACCTCGAGAGACTCTTACCTTCTAAACAGGGTCGGCTGTTTTCAAGTAAAATCACTAAAAGGGAAGGAGAAAACTCGAAAGAGGTTCCTCCTGGCGCTCAGGTACGTGAACCACAATACTCCCCCAGTCCTCAAAGAGAGACCTGGAGAAGGAGACTTGCTGAAGCAAAGCCACAGGGTCTCTGAGGTTTCCCTGGCCCCTCGCCCCTGTCCTGCTTGGCTGATGTCAGCATCTCTCTGTGAGGTCACCACCTCCCCACCGCCTTTGGCCAATAGTCTGAGGTCCTGCAAAGGCCTTTGTGATGTCACTGCCACACCCTCCCTTGCTGGGCTAATGTCCTGCCCCTGGCCAGGCACTTTGGAGGTTTGAGCTACTCCCTGTGGATCACCCCACTCAAGGAGCATTCGTTCTAGGAAGCAAGCCGGCTAGACAGGAAAACATCGGACGCTGCTGCTCCCAATGCTACATTCAGTTCTAAAGAAATTTGTCGACTTTATTGCCAGAAGAGACCATTAGAGCATCTAATCTGACCCCTACATATCACAGGCCTCCTGTATGACACACTAGCTACTTTTGGGGTAAACACATTCCAGAAAGGCATCTAGTCTTCATGAAATGACGTCACGAGACAGAGAATCCACCACTTTCCTTGGTAACTTGTTCCTGTGGTGAATCATCCTCGCTGTTGAATATTTGTGCCTTAATTGTAATATGAATTTGTCTCTTTTCACCTTCGGACCCTGCAGAGGTGGGAGTGTGCCAGACCAGGCTGCAGCCCAAGCGAACTTCTACATGACAATTAAACAGCCCCACAGCCTGAGCCGTGTGAGCCCAAGTCAGTGGTGCGGGCCAGCCACGGTGTGTAACAAGTTTGCGTGGAGAATTTGCGGCAAAACTGGGAACTGAACCCAGTTTGTTTCAATTCTTGCCTCCCCCTTAACCGCAAGCCCAGCGTGTGTGTACAGCATTGTTTTGGTCTGTGTTTGCCTTGTATTGGCTTCCAAGGGAGGCTGTAGAATTTCTTTCATTGGAGGTTTTAAGACCAGGTTAGAATCGCCAGTCTGCGAATGTCTAGGATACTTGGTCCTGCCTCAGCACAGCGGGCTGGAGTAGATGACTTCTCAAGATCCCTTCAGACCTACATTGAAATAATTCTCTTTTGTGCTCGTCATGTTCTCAGCTGAGCTGTTTTGCATGGTGCCATTTGGAACTGTGACCGCACCATGTCGTGTAGCAGTTTTATGGTGAATTGTTTTGCCTCAGCTTGTTTTCCATTGTGTACTTTTGTCCTAGGATGTCATAGTTCGCATCGTGTTGCTTTCTTTTCCTTTGTATTGTCATTTTATGCTGTGGAGTGTAGGTTGTGGTTTTTTTTCCCCTGAATTTGCCTGACATTATGTTGTGGTGAGTTTTATTCTGTATGTTGTGTTTTTATATGTATATATTGCATCGCATCCTAGAAATGTAGGGCTAGATAGGACCTCAAGATGTCATCAAGTCCAGCTTTCTCTGCTGAGGCAGGACCAAGTATATGTAGATTATCTCTGGCAGAGCATTGTCCTATTTGTTCTTTAAAACTTCCAGGGAAAGAGACTCCCCAGCCCCCTTGTAAGACTGTTCCAGAGCTGAACTGCCTTATCTCTGGGGACACCCACACAGATTTTAGTGGTGAGCAGCTCTGGAGAGAGAGGAGACCCCAGTGAGTGGGCAGTTGGATAAAGAGACTAAAGTTGGGAGGAGAAACATTGACGTGTCCAAGGTCACCCAGGCTGTCTGTGACCGAGCTAGAAATAGTGCCACCGTACTGCTGTTTCTGAAGGTCTCTGCCACACTGCTGTTTTAGGCACTGGTGCAAACCCTTAGTGTAGACAGAATTTACACTAGTGCACTCTGGCACTGGTGCACCATGTCCCAGTGTAAACGCTTCAGGCATTGTAACAGCATTGTAACAGCATTAACATGGAATCACAGACAGTCCTCTTGGGTCATCCCATATATCTCACCATGCAGGTGAGCTCACCTTTGTGACAGGTGGTCCCTTACTCCAGGGGTTCCCAATTTTTTCTTTCTGAGCCTCCCCACCCCCCACCCCCACACACGCTATAAAAACTCCACTGCCCATGTGGGCCACAATAACTGGTTTTCTGCATATAAAATCCAGGGCTGGCGTTAGGGGTAGCAAGCAGGGCAACTGCCTGCGGCCCCATGCCACAGGGGCCCCCGCAAAGCTACATTGTAGGCTTTGGCTTCAGCCCTGGTGATGGGGCTCAGGGCCTGGACTTCAGCTCCCTGCGCTGGGACTTCAGCTTTCTGCACTGGGACTCAGTGAGTCTAATGCGGCTTTGTAGCAGCCCCTGAAAGCTGCTCCACGGCCCCCAGGGGCCCTGGTTGAAACCACTGCCTTACAGCACGAATCACAGCAATGTTCAAGTTACTGCCAGTCCGTCACTTCCTTAGGTCAATTAAATCTTAGATCTTCCAACAAAGACACTTGTAGCCAGTCCTGTCATAACCTGTATTAAGACTTATTTAAAAGGAAACGAGAGTTGTTAACAAAGTTAAAGCAGGTAATCCTATAGATGCAGATGAGTTGCAGTCTTAAATTTCAAAGGTAATAGAAGCTTCTGTAATAAGCAAGCTCTACATATTCTTTAGGACTAACCCAGGCTAAGCAGCTGGGGATCTCTTGCTTATGCCTAGAAACTTTGCCCTCCCGAGTCCAGGCAGCATACAGACAATCAGTTCCTTCTCTATGGGGTTTTTCATCCCCTTCCTACCATGTGCTCTGAGCAGGAAACTCAGCTAATGGGAAGTGAAGAGCACAACAACAGTCTTGTGTCCTTGTTAACATCCCATAATAGTCTCTCTGGTGTTGATGGACCTTTCCTGCCAGGCATTCTGTTGCCAATCAGCACTTCACATAGGTAAAGTCTCTCTCCTGTCTGGTGATTTACAGAGCCACAGAGGCTCACAATGCAACTAGTCAGATGTTAACTCAGGCAGCAACTTACAAGCATTCAATAAAGTCTAAACACAAAACACATTCTTATGTTCACAGTCTGTATGAGGAGTATCTACTCATTTGGACTCACATTGGAGCAACAGAAATAAACAAGGTGTGATGAGGCAATAATGCCCAATCTAAGAGCCCCAGGGTCACGCTTCCCAAAAGCTAAAACTAGGCCCAGCCCATGAAGGGCACTCCCAGGAGAGACTGTGTAAAGGCTGGAGCGTCAAATAACTTAGTTAATCTGAGAGAGCTGCCTTGGGGACAATGACAGGGAGAATCCCCAGAGTGACTTCTTTGATTCTGCTCATCTCTGGCCTTTGGTTCATAGAATCACAGAACTGGAAGGGACCTTGAGAGGTAGCTAGTCCAGTCCCTGCACTCAAGGCAGGATGAAGTATTATCTAGACCAGGAGTGGCCAACCTGAGCCTGAGAAAGAGCCAGAATTTACCAATATACATTGCTAAAGAATCATCAGCTCCCACCCCCTGCTCCCAGTGCCTCCCACCCATGGGAAGCCACACTAATCAGCACCCCCCCCCTCCTCGCACTCCCGATCAGCTGTTCATGCTATGCAAGACACTCGGTGGGGAGGACGGGGGGGATGGAGCATGGGCACTGCCGGCTCAGGGAAGGGGGTGGGAAGGGGTGGAGTGGGGGCAGGGCCTGTAGCTGAGTAGTGAGCACACCCAGCACATTGGAAAGTTGGTGCCTGTAGCACCAGCCCTGGCGTTGGTGCCTGTACAAGGTGCTGCGTATTAAATTCTAAAGAGCCACATGTTGGCCACCTGATCTAGACCATCCCTGAGAGGTATTTGTCAGCCTGCTCTTAAAGTCCCCAATGATGGAGATTCCACAACCTCCCTAGGCAATTTATTCCAGTGCTTAACCACCCTGACAGGGAGTTTTTCCTAATGTCCAACCTAAACCTTCCTTGCTGCAATTTAAGCCCATTGCTTCTTGTCCTGTCCTCAGAGGTTAAGAACAATGTTTCTCCTTCCTCCTTGAAATGAACTTTTATGTACTTGAAAGCTGATCATATCTTCTCCTGACTAAACAAACACAATTTTTTCAGTCTTCCCTCATAGGTGATGTTTTCTAGACCTTTAATCATTTTTATTGCTCTTCTCTGGACTTTCTCCAATTTTTCCACATCTTTCCTGAAATGTGGCACCCAGAACTGGACACATTACTCCAGTTGAGGCCTAATCAGTGCAGAGTAGAGCGGAAGAATTACTTCTCATGTCTTGCTTACAATACTCCTGCTAATACATCTCAGGATTATACTTGGTTTTTCCAACAGTGTAACACTGTTGACTCATATTTAGCTTGTGATCCACTGACTCTCCCAGATCCGTTTCTCCTGTGCTCCTTCCTAGGCAGTCATTTCCTGTCTTGTATGTGTGCAACAGATTGTTCCTTCCTAAGTGGAGTACTTTGGATTTGTCCTCATTGAATTTCATCCTATATTCTCCAATTTGTCCAGATCATTTTGAATTGTAATTCTAGCCTCCAAAGCACTTGCAGCCCCTCCCAGTTTGGTATCATCTACAAACGGTATAAGTGTAACAGAGAGACTCTGCTACTGGGAGGGTTTCACTATGACTAGGAGGTTACACCCTGGTGGGAGGGGCTAGGCCTGTACTGGAATAAGGTCATTTTGTGCTACACAGTGTGGCAGAACCTAGAATGTCCATTACCAGGAAAAATGCTGGGGGGAATTGACATGTGGAAAGGACAGAAACCCTGTTTGAATTCTCTCACATTGCCCTTCTTGCCCTGGCAGGCTACAGAATAATGTCCACCTTTCGCCCCAAATCATCCCCTCCTCCCAGCAGGAAGGAAGCGGCTGCAATGGAGCTGGCTCAGGTAAGGGATTATCAGGGAGCTGGTGGTGGAGTTCTGCTTGGAGGGAGAGGAGAAGTAAATGTATAGGAGGGCGGGAGCTGCTAGAGGTAGTGGGAGGCAGGAACTGTCTAGGGTGTGGAATGGGAGGGGAAAGGATGTGACAAACCTGCTGAGACTTGTGTACTCTAGGGTGTGATGGGCTGTCACCCCGGGGGTGCAGACTGGGGGGCTTCTGGGAAACACTGTCCCTCTAACCCTCAAACTGGGTTGGCCCTTCTCACACTGCCAGCCTCTCCAGGCCCTGTTATTACCCAACAGGACAGCAGGTGGCACCACGCATCCAACTAAGCTACCTGAGTGCGTTACCTAAGCCACTCAAAGACAGATAGAAGACAAAGCCAATTTCCCAGCCATAAGTGGTAGCAAACAGATCAAAGCAGATTACTTAACAAATAACCAAAAACTCAAACTAAGCTTAACATACTATCTGGATAGAATTTGAATTAGCAGTTTCTCACCTGACTGATGATACAAGCAGTCCACCAAGTTTCCATACACAAGCTAAAAATCCCTTTACCTTGGGACCAGCAGTTCCCCAGTTCAGTCTTTCTTCCTCAGGTGTTTCCAGGAGTTCTCTTGTGTGAGAATGAGGCCAAGAAATGATGTCACACTCCACCTTATGTAGCTTTTCCATATTGGAACCATTTGTTCCAAACTTGTTTCCCAGTCCAGTTTGTGGAAAAATACAGGTACAAAAATGGAGTTCGTTGTCATGTGGTCTGCTCACATGCCCTAGCATGCACTGCTGAGTCATAGTAGCCATGGCTCATAGGCTAGCTGAAAAATTCACAAGAGGGCTAAGCTCTTCCACGGTCCATTGTCTTTCTTGATGAACCATGAACACTGTCTGGCTTCTTTGTTGTACCTGAAGGCTTGTTGTGAGTGTTACCCAGAGTAAACACATTTGAAATACAGATACAGAGTCAATATCCATAACTTCAGTTACAAACATGATACATGCACACAAATAGGACAGTCATATTCAGCAAATCATAACTTTTCCAATGACACTGAACATGACACATCTTGCACAAAATGCAACATAATTATGTTCTAATCATTTTATAATCGTACCACTATGCTGAATGTGTGGTGTAGTGTCAGGGCCTAATTTCAAGGCACAGGAGTTGGGAATGGAACTTCCACTCTTTGTGGAACAGGAAATAACCCTCCAGCCAGGGCTGGGAAAACTTCCCGGACTCCCAGTGCTGGAGCCTGAATCTTCTGACACTTCATTAGTTACCACGAACCCCAATCTTTGTAGCAACTGCAAGCTTTATCAATGATGATTTTATATTCTCTTACAGGTCATTGATAAGAATGTTAAATAACAGGGCCAAAACCAATCCTTGTGGGAACCCCCTAGAAAGAAATCTACTCAAGCATGGTTCCCCATTTACAATCATAGTTTTTAATCTGTTTAATGTATGCTGTGTTTATTTTGTATCTTTCTAGTTTTCTAGTCAAAATATTGTGCTGAACCAAGTCATATGCCTTACAGAAGCCTAGGTAATGTTTTCACCTCTCAGCTCATCAATACTATTAGCTGCAACCAAACTTTTGATCTCACCCAATAAGGATATCCAGTTAGATTGATTGGATCTGTTGTCTCTGAACCTTTGTTAATTGGTACTAATTATATTACCCTCCTTTACCTCTTTATTAATTAAATCCATATTCGCTGCTCTATTATCTTGCCCAGTATCGGACTAACACTCTTGTAATTAGCTGGGTCATCTCTTTTACACTTTTTAAATATTGGCACAGCATTAGCTTTATTCCATTCTTCTGGAATTTCCCCATTGGTCCAAGTCCTAATTAAAATCAACATTAACAGTCCTCCACCAGGTCTTTCAAAACTCTTAATACAAGTTATCTGGACCTGCTTATTTAAATATGTCTAACTGTAATAGCTGCTGTTTAACATCCTCGTGAGTTATTGTTGGGATGGAAAGACTGTCGTTGTCAACGTCTTATATGATTACATCATCTGTTTTTCTCCAACTCCAGGAGTTAAATATTTATTGAACACTTTTACCTCTTCTGTATTATTTTTGATAATTCTGCCATTTCTATCTAGTAATTTACCACTACCATTGTTAGGGATTAATTTTGTACTTAATATACTTTTTTAAAACTTCCTTCTTATTTTCATTAAGTGGTCATTGATTCCTGATAGCTTCCCTTACCAATTTTCTACAATTCTGACTTTCTAACATATTCTTTACTGTTGACTTCCCCGTTCTTCCATATATTTTATTTGGAGATTCCTGCCAGGAGCCACCAGCAGGGTCAGAGACAGCCCCATCTCCTATATCAAGCCCTGGTTAGTAGCTATGTGATAAATGTGATGACTCTGCCTCTGTCTGTCAGCTGGGAGACACAAAGGTTCTCTCTTTCCACCCTCTGATGCCTCCTGGCTGCTCTAAGCAAGGTGGGGTGGGACTCTGTTAACATGTGCCTCCTGGAGCTCCCATTTACCTGGTGCTGCTGTTCCGTGAATAGTGGGGTTGTGAGTGGGGCAGCAGGTACTGAGTGTTGGACTCTTGCTCTTTCAGGGCCAGTGACCTTCGAGGAGGTGGCTGTGTATTTCACCAGGGAAGAGTGGGTTCTGCTGGGCCCCACTCAGAGAGCCCTCTACAGGGATGTCATGCAGGAGAACTATGAGACAGTGGTCTTGCTGGGTAAGGAGTCCTGTCGCCTGGGTTATTAGAAGCTGTGGGGTCTCTAAAGAACCTGAGTAGTAATAACTGTATACCTTTATTCATCATACAAGTTTTGCAGGTTTTCTTGCCCCCTTTTTGCCTTATCTCACACGCTAGTATCATTTTTGGACATGTGCCTTTTTGGTGCCGTCAGTCATTTTAAAATTGGATTTAATATATCCTTATTGGCTATATTAATCACTGTAGCTTTCATGCCTTTTCCTCATTTTAAGAGGAAAATATGCCTCCTGTAGAATTCTAAATTGAGTAAATATGTGTATGACTCATGCATGGTTTGTGTGACAGTGAGATGAGCTCTTTTAGGAGGCGTGTAATGTTGCCATTCAGGATCCCATGGGTGAAGGGATAAGAGAGTCGTGGGAGGGGCGGAGAAGAGGGGGGAGTAGATAATTCTGGGGTGCCAGGACATGGGGAGGGTGTGTGCAGGGTTAGAGCTAAGAAGCAGCAGGGAGGTAGGAGGTAGTGAGAGATGAGGAGAAAATACAAGAAGCTCCCAAGGTGCCGGGAAGTGGTGCCGGCTGAGAGTAATGGGAAGACGGGGAGGGGAGTGGGGAGAAAGGGCACCCAGGAAGTGGGCTGGGTGGGTCATTGGGAGGGAGGAGAGGTTTGGGAATCTAGAGCTGTGGGGGATCCCAGACCTTTAACCCTCAATCCCTACTGAAGCCTTGTTGCTTTAGAGCCTACACTCCAGTTTTATTTCTGTTCAGTTTCACTTCTTTTTACATTTCCCCCCCCAAATATCATTATTTTAACATTTGACCTCCCTCTCCCACTCATAACCCCTCTCCCATATAACCTCCCCATGTCTATGCTCAGTGACCCTGGCCACTGATCCTGAGTCCTGCTGCATTCCTCCCTGTGGCGATGCGGTTCTGGCGGGACCCAACGGAGAGTGCCAAATCAGGACCAATTGCTCAAACAGGGCATTCACAGCCCTAGGCTGGGGTTTTCCACCTCTAAGGCAAACCAAACCAGCCAGACAAAGAGGACTTTGGTTTCACCCCAGTGGCTAACCACAAGTCACACAAGCAATTCCTTAGACACTCCAGTCTCCCAGTATCACCACCAGTGCCACTCGTCCTGGGGATGAATGGTTATGAAAACCAACACCCCAATAAAAGAAAACGGTTCTCTCGATCCCAAAGGACCAAGCCCCAGACCCAGGTCAATATGCACATCAGATCTTACCCACAAATCACACTGTTGCCAATCCTTTAGAATCTAAAATCTAAAGGTTTATTCATAAAGGAAAAAAGGTAGAGATGAGAGCTAGAATTGGTTAAATGGAATCAATTACATACAGTAATGGCAAAGTTCTTAGTTCAGGCTTGTAGCAGTGATGGCATAAACTGCAGGTTCAAATCAAGTCTCTGGAGTACATCCCCCGCTGGGATGGGTCATCAGTCCTTTGTGCAGAGCTTCAGTTTGTAGCAAAGTCCCTCCAGAGGTAAGAAGCAGGATTGTAGACCAGATGGAGATGAGGCATCAGCCTTAGATAGGCTTTTCCAGGTGTAAGAACCTCTTTGTCCTTACTGTGGAAAATTACAGCAAAATGGAGTCTGGAGTCACATGGGCCAGTCCTGCATACTTTGCTGAGTCACAAGGCGTGTCTGCCTTCTCTCCATGGGTCAATTGTGTAGCTGATGGTCCTTACTGGGCCATCAAGCACGCTGAGCAGAGCTAACACCAACTTGTCTGGGATGTTTCCCAGAAGCACAGCACCAACTTGAAATACAGACAGTATAGAGCCAATATACATAACTTCAACTAAAAATGACACATGCACACAGACAGCATAGTCATAACCAGCAACCCATAACCTGGTCATAGACATCTTATATGACCCCCTTTATCTAACATTTGGTGGCACTACAGGACCTTGGTTACAAACCATGTTCTATATGGTCCCAGTTTATACCAATAACGTCACACTCCCTCCCATAGCAGGGCCGCTACCCAGACACAAATGGGCACTTTGTTGATGATGTCACTGGGTGGTTGCGTAGCCCGTACAATTTTTACACTTATAAGATTACATATTCCAGAAGCCCTTCACACCACTCAGGCTTATCTCTATACACCCATACAGTCTGTTCCCCAGTGTTCCCTTCCCAGCTCTGATGCTGCAGAGCATTTACCCCGTCCTCCTTCAGCCTTGCCTGTGTCCCTGTTCCTGTTCCCCCCACTTAATAAACATGATTCCAATTTCCCTTCCCCCTCCTGTTTGACCCCAGTTTATATAGTCATATTGCCAGCTACACCTAGCACGATTGATTGTACAGAAGAGAGAAACAATTAGAGAACCAGACAGATAAACAACAGAAAAGTGAGGCCATAAAGATAGAACAATACAGAAATGAGAGTTTCGCAGTCAGAGCCATTGATAAGTGATTTCTTGCCAGACAGGATGCTGTCAAACTAAGTTTCTTTTATCCATCTTAAGATCTGTTTCTTTATCTGGTGGTGATGGGCATCATACAGACAGGATCGTCTTCCTAACAGCCTAATAGCACCTTATTTCCAGTGTGACTGGTTTGGGATGAGAGGATGTGACCCTTCCTTCCCAGCTAATGGCTGCCCCTGCTGCTTAGCCAAAGTCCTTAGCCTAAGAAAAAGGCCTCAGCCTATCCTAGTGAGAGAAGACCCATACACAGGCAGACTGAGATTTTAAAGTGCTCTCAGATGAGCTCCAGACCAACAAGTATGCACAGTAATTATTCAGCCAGTATTTTAGGAGAACTGCAATGTTAGAGAGAATCATGAACTGCTCAGAGACAATTAATGCAGAGAAGCAGCAAAATCCATCAAACATATAAGTGGTTATGACTTATTTACTTGGTCTTAAAGAGAACAACAAGGACCTGAGTCTGCTCCTGTCAATAACCCCTGCTCAGCCAATCAGGGTAGAGACTGAGGAGGGGAGGCTGAGGAATCTCACCAGAGAGCTAAAAGGATGGCCCAGGTCACTGGCGGGGATCACTGCCCCAGCACTACTGCAGCCCCTCAGTTTGGGGTGGACCTCCCAAAGTGAGAGCTGCCGAGCACTCCCCATAACACACACACACACACACACACACACACACACACACACACACACACCTCTCCTGGGGTTAGGAGGAACAGGAGAAAGGATAAAAGAAGCAAGAGAGGAAGAGAAAGGAGGGATGGATGGAGGTAAAGGTGAAACAAAAGGACAAACCCTAATGTCCTCAGTGATTCTAAGGACAAGATCCCAGGTTTGGAATAAAATTCTGCCTCCTTAAGATCATGTTTTCCATGAATTCAACTGTCACCAGATGTATCAGTCTGAACAGTTTCAAACCTCGAGGATGCTCTAACCCTCTAAACAGTGTCGGCTGTTTTCAAGTAAAATCACTAAAACGGAAGGAGAAAACTCGAAAGAGGTTCCTCCTGGCGCTCAGATGCGTGAACCATAATATTCCCCAGTCCTCAAAGAGAGACCTGGAGAAGGAGACTTGCTGAAGCAAAGCCACAGGGTCTCTGAGCTTTCCCTGGCCCCTCGCCCTGTCCTGCCTGGCTGATGTCAGCATCTCTCTGTGAGGTCACCACCTCCCCACCACCTTTGGCCAATAGTCACAGGCCCCTGCAAAGGCCTTTGTGATGTCACTGCCACACCCCTCCCTTGCTGGGCTAATGTCCTGCCTGGCCAGGCACTTTGAAGGTTTGAGCTACTCCTGTGGATCACCCCACTCAAGGAGCATTCGTTCTAGGAAGCAAGCCGGCTAGACAGGAAAACATCAGGCGCTGCTGCTCCCAATGCTACATTCAGTTTTAAAGAAATTAGTCAACTTTATTGCCAGAAGAGACCATTAGAGCATCTAATCTGGCCCTGCATATCACAGGCCTCCTGTATGACACACTAGCTACTTTTGGGGTAAACACATTCAAGAAAGGCATCTAGTCTTCATGAAATGATGTCACGAGACGGAGAATCCACCACTTTCCTTGGTAGCTTGTTCCTGTAGTGAATCATCCTCGCTGTTGAATATTTGTGCCTTAATTGTAATATGAATTTGTCTCTTTCCACCTTCCCGCCATTGGGTTTTTTTATGCCTTTGTCTGCTACATTAAAGAGCCCTTTCATAGCCAATCTTTCCTCTCCAGTAAGGCACTTCAACATTTCAATGAAGTGACCTTTCAATCTTCTTTTGAGAAGCTAAACTGGTTGAGCTCTTTCAATAGCTCACTAGAAGGCATTTTTCTCCAGCCCTCAGAACATTTGGTGGCTCTTTGCTGCCTCAACTCCAATTTCACACCATCTTTTTCAAATGAGGACACCAAAACTGGAGGCAGTATTCCAGTATCAGTCTCACTGATACCATGTCACCTCCTGTGACGTTATTGACATAATCTGTAACTGCTATAGATCACCGTTGCCACCACTGTTCTATATTTGCAGCCAATATTGTATAATTGTGGTCACATAAAGGGTCTATGGAGAGGTTATGATTGTCTGATTATAATTATTCTATCTCTAGATAGCCCTCTTGTGAATTTTTCAGCTAGCCTTTGAGCCATGGCTACTATGACTCAGCAGGGCATGCAAGGGCATGTGAGCAGACCACATGACAATGAACTCCATTTTTGTACCTGTATTTTCCACAAACTGGACTGGGAAACAAGTTTTGGAGACAAATGGTTCCATATTATGGAAAAGCTACATAAGGTGGAGTGTGACATCATTTCTTGGCCTCATTCCCCACACAAGAGAACTCCTGGAAACACCTGAGGAAGAAAGACTGAACTGGGGGAACTGCTGGTCCCAGGGTAAAGGGATTTTTAGCTTGTGTATGGAAACTTGGTGGACTGCTTGTATCATCAGTCAGGGTGAGAAACTGCTATTCAAATTCTATCCAGATAGTATGTTAAGCTTAGTTGAGTTTTTGGTTATTTGTTAAGTAATCTGCTTTGATCTGTTTCACCACTTATGGATGGGAAATTGGCTTTTGTCTTCTATCTCTGTCTTTGGTGGCCATTAACGCCACTCAGGTAGCTTAGTTGGATGCGTGGTGCCACCTGCTGTCCTGTTAGGTAATAACAGGGCCTGGAGGCTAGCAGTGTGAGAAGGGCCAACCCAGTTTGAGGAGTTAGAGGACAGTGTTTCCCAGAAGCCCCCAGACTGCACCCCGGGGTGACAGCCCATCACACCCTAGAGTACACAAGTCTCAGCAGGTTTGTCATCCTTTCCCCCTCCCATTCACACCTAGACAGTTCCTGCCTCCCACTACCTCATGGCAGCTCCGCCCTCCCTATACATTTTACTTCTCCTCTCCCTCCAAAGCAGAACCACCACCAGCTCCTGATAATCCCTTACCTGAGCCAGCTCCATTGCAGCCGTTTCCTTCCTGCTGGGAGGAGGGGATGATTTGGGGCGAAGGTGGTTTATTATTCTATGCCTGCCAGGGCAAGAAGGGCAATGTGAGAGAATTCAGACAGGTTTTCTGTCCTTTCCACATGTCAATTCCCCAGCATTTTCCCTGGTAATGGACGACTAGGTTCTGCCACACTGTGTGGCACAAAATGACCTTATTCAGTACACACTAGCCCCTCCCACCAGGGTGTAACCCTCCTAGTCATAGGTAAACCCTCCAGTAGCAGAGTCTCTCTGTTGCATATACCGTTTATGGGTGTTACTGAAACTGGGAGGGCTGCAAGTGCTTTGAAGCTAAATTACATTTCCAAAATGATCTGGACAAATTGGAGAATATAGGATGAAATTCAATGGGGACAAATCAAAGTACTCCACTTAGGGGAAGGAGAACAAACTGTTGTACACTATATGCATATAGGAAATGACTGCTTGTGAAGGAGCACAGGA